>NC_048597.1:199225601-199422841 GCF_003668045.3 Cricetulus griseus | reverse complement strand
AGAGTTGAGAGCAGTAGCCCATTGGAAACCTGAGAATGTGTCAATGGTATGATGTACATATTTCAAATTTCCAAATTCTGTAAAGTGAAAAACATCCATTTGCCAGATCTCATTCCTCCGAAGGCCTTTAGGATTACATCCTGCTGGCATTGGAGTTTGGTTATAAAAGGAACAAGTAGGACAGGGTTATAAATCTAAAATCAAAATAAGTATTTTGGGAGGCAAATTTATAGTCATTGAAAATGGGCTATTTTTTCTGAATTTACTTCTCATAAGAGTTGAAACAGTTTCTAGGAGTAACTTTTGTTTTCTTCTCTTTTCAGGAAAACAAAAAAGACCAAGCAGAAAAGTAAGATTAAAACTGATCTATTCTTTATAACATTTGGATTGTGAATTCACTACTTTAAACTGACATGTAATATGTGGTTTATTGACCTCCTGTAAGATTGTTTCCACCTACTGCTTTAGCCTTAATGATTCTCCTAGTAAAATAGCTTTTTAAATATATGCTGTTACTAAATACTTCCTAAGTGTTTTAAGTGATCAATAAGGTTTTGTTTTGGTAAAAATATGATGCTTTTAAGTTAGATTTATGAAATGTCTGTAATGAAGAAAATAAGACCTTAAATCAAGACACTCTATACCGTGAAGAATTTTACTTAACCAGTACCCCACCCCACCTCCCATACGTTTTGTAGCACCCGGAAATGGAGATGGTGGCAGTACCAGTGAGACACCTCAGCCTCCTAGGAAGAAAAGAGCCCGGGTAGATCCAACTGTTGAAAATGTGAGTTTTCTGTGTGTGCCCTCCCCTCCCCCAAGCTGGTCTAAAAACACTAATGATCCTTTTTCTTTACTTCCCTACTCCCTTCCCTCCAGCTGTTAGTGTTTGAGACAGGATAGCCTCATGCTTCAGATTTGGAAATGCTTGGGTTACTGACATACGCTACCAGAGTGCATAGGCAGATCCTGGTCTAGTAGTAATTCAGAGAAAAAAATTTGTCTTTAAAGATAGTTGTGCATGGTGGTGCATACCTTTAATCCCAGCCCTCAGGCCTCTGGTTTATGTCATGAGTTATAGGACAACCAGAGCTGCATGGTAAAACCAAGTATGGAGATGGGAAGGGAAGAAAGCCATGTTTGAGATAATCATTTGAGTATCATCAGTAAATGTGAAGATGCTTTTAAGTTGCATCAGTTCAGAATACTACCATTTTTCAGAAGAGAAAATGTAGTTAAGGGCCACTATAACTCAAGACCATATTCTTTTCTCCTGGCTGCATGATTTCATGTATTGTTTTTTTCAATGGCAGTTCCTCCTTTATGAGTGACTACGTCAAGGAATTAGTATATAGCTAGTGTCTGAAGATCAAAAGAGAAGTTATTATTAAGCAAGAAAAGGTTTGTAATACCTTCCCTTTTTATATTTAGGAAGAAACATTCATGAACAGAGTTGAAGTTAAAGTAAAGATCCCGGAAGAGCTGAAACCATGGCTTGTGGATGACTGGGACTTGATCACCAGACAAAAACAGGTAACTTGAAAACTACACAGGTTTAGTTATATGGTTATATTTGACAAAAAGATAAAAAGGCCTGAAGTTTTATGACTGGAGTATTTTAATACATCTTTTAAAATTTTGTGGGTGTTTTTGTTTTGTTTTTGCCTGTGTGTCTGTATGGCACGGCCTGTGTGCAGTGCCTCTGGAAGCCAGAATATAGGGCATTGGATCTCCTGGAACTGGAGTTCCAGATGGTGAGCTGCCATATGTGGTTGCTGGGAATTGAACCTTACATCCTGTAATGCTCTTAATTGCTGAGCCATCTCTCCAGTCCCTTAAAATTTTATTAGTTTATGGTAATTAAGAAAGTTGGAGGAAGCTGGGTGCAGGTGGTGCAGGCCCTTAGTCCCAGCATAAGGCAAGCGGAGTTCTGTCAGTTTGAGACCAGTGTGGTCTACAAGAGTTCCAGGACAGGCACCAAAGCTATACAGAGAAACCCTGTCTTGAAAAACAGCAACAAAAAAAGTTGGAGGTTGCTGGAGCAGGATTCTTTAAAAAAAATTAATAGGCAGAGAAACATGCATTTTCCATCCTAAATGTTGTTGTCAATAGAGCATTCATACATGTCTTGATAATGGAATATAGTAGAAAGCATATAACATACCTGCAATTGATCCTCAATGTAAATAAGGTCTAGGATTTAGCCACTCATTTGTGGGATGTTAAATAATTTTTCTCCCATGTTAAGATAGAATGGATGTCAACAGCAAGCCAGCTTGGTAAGCCAGTGAGGCTTTGGGGTTTATAGAGCATGAATAATGGGTTGCTTACAGAAATGTGAGCAATTCAAAAGTAGGGATACCACTGAAAAACCCACCCCTAATTGAACCATGAAAGTTGTGTCCCTGGAGCTCCATCTTAGCTGCCTGGAAGGATCCCTGAGGATCTTTCAAGTGTCAGCTTTCTGAGCCTTGTTTACTTGTTTAGTTTTAGGAGCCTCTTTCCTCCCCACTGAAAGTTCAAACTCTTTAAATGCTTTCATGACACAGGAATATATGAATCCAGAAAAACTTGAATGTCAAAAAGAGTTGGATTACCTAAATCCAGATTTAGAAACTCCAAACTATTTAAATTGACAAATGAGAACTTTAGTGGGAGTGAAGGGGATGAGAATAATAGTTGTTGCTTAAGGGTTCATGAGATTTGAGATTCATAGACATAGTTGGAATTTGAAGTTATTAGTTGGATTATGCAATTATATCTCCCTGTGTGGTATTTGATCTTGCACATTTCTTGGACTTTTCTTTGTAAACATTATTCATGTTCACATTTTTACCCCTAGCTTTTTTATCTTCCTGCCAAGAAGAATGTGGATTCCATTTTGGAGGATTATGCAAACTATAAGAAATCTCGAGGAAATACAGATAATAAGTAAGAATGCACCCTTTTGAGTACATGCAAAGTATTTAAGTACTGTTTTAGGTATAATTGCGGCTATACTAGGTTCTTACATGACCATTAAAAGTTTCGCTATTTTGAAAGCTGTAGTTTTCTAAGTCCTTTATTATATAAATTTGAAATTGATTTTACTTGTTAAAACTGTCTTAGCCATAGATCTTTAGCCTTTACATCCTTCCAGAAAGGAAATATTTTGAAAGTAATGTTGTTGTTCTTTTATCAGGGAGTATGCTGTTAATGAGGTTGTGGCAGGGATAAAGGAGTACTTCAATGTAATGCTGGGCACTCAGCTACTCTACAAATTTGAGAGACCACAGTATGCTGAGATTCTTGCAGATCACCCTGATGCACCCATGTCCCAGGTGTATGGAGCACCACATTTACTGAGATTATTTGGTAATAAGACTTTATCTTCCCCCCTTCTTCTTGACCCTGCAATAATTGGTTTTTTTGTTTGCTTGCTTTTTTGGTCTTTGCTAAGTGACTGGGAGGTAAAATAACTTTCCAAAACATGATTGTTTTCATTGGAGTTTTCTTTAAGATCTTATTTAAAAGATTTAAACAGCAAAATCTCTTTTTGAGAAAGAATTTTGAAAAATAATCACCAAGACTGGGGCAATAGCTCAATCCATAAAATTCAAGTGTGAGGAATCCCTCCGCCCCAAAACCCACATAAAGCTGGGTGTAATGGTAGATACTTACGATCCAGTGCTGGGGAGGTAGACGTGTGGGCATCTTGGGTTCTCACTGGCTTCTCCAGTCCAGTGAATGGTACGTGAGGAAAGACTTTCAAAGTTATCCTTAGCTTACAAGGTACACACACGCATGCACGTATGCACGCGTCTGTTCATACACATAGAATCATTTAGTTCTATGGAATCTGTGACAGCTCATTTACTTCTAAAATAGTTAATGTGTATGGTTATAGTGCTGCCTTGGATATAACTGTAACTGGATTATTTTGTTAAATAGTGCGAATTGGAGCGATGTTGGCCTATACACCTCTAGATGAGAAAAGCCTTGCTTTATTACTGAACTATCTACATGATTTCCTCAAGTAAGTTTAATTGAAATCACAAACAATTGGGGTGGTTACTTAAAATTCATGTTTGAAAGGAGAGATTGACATGATAATTACTAAAATAGGCAGTACATTTATACAGATGTCAATAAAGCACTAGAGCAATATAAATAATATATATTGGAATCTCACAGATGAGAGTGACCATGTAGGTTTTGTATGGGAAATGATGGAGTGATTAAATCTCTAAGCTATTAAGCAGTGAAAACACTGTAGGTTAATTTTGAAGATTTGCAGTCACCTGTATTAGAGAGTAGAAAGATAAACTGTTAAGGGGGTAAATAAAGAAAGGGCGCCTGGTGGTGGTGGCGCTCGCCTTTAATTCCAGCACTCAGGAGGCAGAGGCAGGCAGATCTCTGTGAGTTCGAGGCCAGCCTGGTCTACAAGAGCTGTTCCAGGACAGCTTCCAAAGCCACAGATAAACCCTGTCTCAAAAAACCAAAACCAAAAAATACAGGGTTTAGAAATGGCAATGATGTCTCACACTTGTCAAATTGAGGTAGAAGCATTTTTTAAAGTTTGTTGCCAGACCGAGCTATATGCTGAGACCTGTCTGAAAAATAATGCCCAATGTTATAATACAAATATAAGTTAACAATAAACATCTTGAGTTTAGCCGGGTGTTGGTGGCGCATGCCTTTAATCCCAGCACTCGGAGGCAGAGACAGGAGGATCTCTGTGAGTTCGAGGCCAGCCTGGTCTCCAGAGCGAGTGCCAGGATAGTCTCCAAAAGCTACACAGAGAAACCCAGTCTTGAGAAACCAAAAAAAAAACAAAAACAAAAAAGAAGATTTGTTGAGTTTAAAAGATCGAAGAAATGGAAAGAGGCAGTTCTAGCTTATAACATGTTGGGGAGCGTTTATTTATAATAGAGAAGAACTTAAAACCAAGCAGGTTTTGAAAATGATAGGTTGCTCTAAATACACTAACAAGGATACTATTTAACACTGAATGAAGAAGAAATCAGGTGTAGTAGCTGGTGCGTTCTGATTTTTTGGAGAGAAACATTTCAATTTGAAAAGACTGTACTTTTCAGAATATGGACAATGGTTGCTGTGGATTACTTTTTGGGCTTGGTATTAGGAGGAAGGATCTGGAGTTATCTGTAGCCCTTTTGCTAACTGTTGTAAATATTTTCTCCAGACTCCAATTTTTCTTTGATGATACAGAAATGCACTATTTCACATCCCTTTATTTCAGGTTTGAACTTGAAATGTGTTCATAGACTTCCTTTGATGGAATTGAACAGTTTTGAAAGGGTTAGAGAAAATTGGTATTACTGTTTTAGGGTAGTGCTGCAGTATAATAGGATAGCTGTTTGCAAATTCCTGCAGGTTGTTCCTTGGTTTGGATTGTAATGTTTTTTGAGAATGCAGTGATTTATGCATGACTATATAGTTAGCGTAACTTAACATTTTTACAATGAGTTAATATTTTTTCTTTTAGGTACCTGGCGAAGAATTCTGCAACTTTGTTCAGTGCCAGTGATTATGAAGTGGCTCCTCCTGAGTACCATCGGAAAGCCGTGTGAGGGGCGTGCTCACGCTCTCTCTCTCTCTCTCTCTCTCACTCGTGCTTGGATCTCTGTAAACAGTTTGATTCTTAGTCCTTCTCTTGTACAAATGCTGTACTTTGAAGACCATTAGTGTATAACAATTGATGTTTGTTTTCTGTTTGATTTAAACAGAGAAAATAAAAGGAGTCAGTGCTCCTTTTCTTCTTTCTTTTCATTTCAAAGTTTCTACCAGTGTATTCAGTGATGGACAACAGAGAGACATGCTGTAGAGTGTTTTATTGCCTAGTTGACAAAGCTGCTTTTGAATGCTGGTGGTTCTGTTCCTTTGACACTACGCACTTTTATAATATGTGTTAATGCTCTATGACAAAATGCTCTGATTCCTAGTGCCAAAGGTTCACTTCAGTGTATATAACTGAACACTCATCCATCTGTGCTCTTTTTTTTTTTAATGGTGCTTAAAGAGCCCATCCTTTGCAAGTCATCCATGTTGTTCCTTAGGTATTTTATCTTTGCTTAATTGTTAAAAAATGGTGGCTTGTTTCATGGTTTTTGTATTTGTGTCTAATGCACGTTTTAACATTATAGACGCAATGCATCGTGTAGCTACAGTTTTATGGAAAAGTCAATCTTGTAGGAGTTGTTTTTCAGATCTTCAATAAATTTTTTCTTTAAATTTCAAGAGATTGTGTGGCTGTGTTATCAAAACCTTGGCACATTGTATATTTGTGATTAGATACTGATTGTTCAGGAGACTATTTAATTTCCTGTTTGATCTTTATGGAATGAAAAGTTTATTTGGGTGTGGAGTAAACTGTTGGTTGTAGAAATTTGTCATATTGGTTCCTAGCTAAAAGGCTAGATGTTTACATGATAGTGCCTTCCTTCACTCGGATCTAGTTTGTTGCATCTGTGGACATGATGGTACTTTGCTTGCATATAATGTGCTTTTAATTTTTATAGCTTGTCCTATTAAGGATTGGTGATACACTTTAGGTTTTGAAATTGTTTTCTCAGAATTAGCATACCTGGTTCCTGTTAGCTCTCTGTTCACTTTTTGGGCTTTGTGAACCTAACCGGCCAGCTTTATACTGCTACATGACTTCTGGTGTTTTGTTAATACAACCAGCAACTGGGGAAAACGTGGGTGTTTTTCCTGCATGTGTGCCTGTGCACTATTCCTCTGTGCCTCAATCCCATAGAAGCCAGGAGAGGTCATTGGAGCTCCTGGGATTGGAGTTAGAGAAAGCTGTGAGCTGCCATGTGCATAGTGTGAACCGAACCCGAGCCCTCTGGAAGAGCAGCTAGTGCATTTAACTGTTGAACCTTATTTCCAGCTCCAACCATTAGAATTTTTGCCTTGTAGATTTTAACCAGAAGACCAAGATTACAGAGGTTAATTCATTTGTGTGTGTTTGGCTAAGTGCAGAGCTGAGTTTAAGTATAACCCATACAACATTGATCATGGGCTGATGTGAATTATCACACCGTACTTCTCCCTCTTAATGCCGTATAAGGTTAAAACTGATGCCACTCCCTTTTGCTCTTGCTTGACTCATGGGAGTGAAAGCCAAATTAGCATCTCATCTGATAGTCCAGGCTGGAACTCATGGTTCTTTGGCTTTAGCCTCCCAAATACTGTGATTACAGGCCTGTTCTATGCTCCACCATACCCATCGTAAGCTTCCCCTCCCCACTTCCATCCCGATTGGCCTGGAATCTGCTGTGTAGACTAGGCTGGTGTCAAACTTCTGCCTTCTGATTAATCAAACCTAACAGAAGTGAGCCACTAGGCCACCATTTATGATGTATGTGTATACATCATGTAAGTTTATGTACATTCTACATTGGTATTTTGCTTTCGTGTGTGTGTGTGTGTGTGTGTGTGTGTGTGTGTGTGTGTGTGTGTGTGTGTGTGTGTGTGTGTTGAGTGTGTCAGATCCCCTGAAACTGGAGCTACAGACAGTTGTGAGGTGTCCCGTGCTGGGAATTGAGCCCAGGTCTTCTGAAAGAGCAGCCAGTGCTCTTAATCACTAAGTCATCTCTTTAGCCTCTAATACTACTCATATTAACATACAATTTCTGAAAGCTGGATACCGTGTTTCCTGCCTTTGTCACCTGTTGTTTCAGCCATCGTTGGTTTGTTTGGGTGTTTTTTTCCTCTTGAGTTTGCTTTCATATGTTGTTGAATGAACAAAGCACATTGAAGAACAACACAGTATATGAAATGTTGTACTTCCCAGGGGTTATACATTAGCAAAAGTGAAAGATTACACTACAGAACACCAAGAGATTTAAGAGGAAGTATAACTTTTGGCGTAAATACATGAGCAGAAAAGGAAGACAAATCTGAATGAAAATTCCATCTGCTTTCTGTCTAGATAATGGGATATCACATAAAAAGTCTCTTAGATATTTAAAGGACAAGACAAAATGATACCTCCTACTATTTATATAAAAGGTTTAAAATAAAGGAAATTCCCTATCCCAAGACAAGGGCCATAAACCAGGGCCCCAAATCTGTGCCCATGGAATATTCCAGAAAGCAGCCCCAAGGTCCAAAAGACGGGCAGTTTGACTTAGATTGCAGTTTGGATACAGCACACAAATGGAACCACCCTGCACTGTGTTCTGTACCTTCACCTAGAGCCCAGGATTTGGAGGTGTCAGCCTCTCTGACCAATAAAGATTTGTCTCACTGTTTTGAGTTGAAAGAAAAGATATTTAAAGGAGGAAAATAATTGAAAGTGAAGAAGAAACAAAATGGACTTAAGACCAATATAAAGTCACTCCACCAGCATCAACAACCACACTGTGGCACACCCATGTTTATTGGGGCTGATGCTGGCCATACTTTAGAAAGTTTTAAAACTTTGTGTAGCAGCTCATGGCTTTAATCCTAGCGGGGACAGGTAAATACCTTTGAGGCCAAGCTCATCTACATACTACATAGCAACAATAAGTTCCAGGCCAGCCAGAGATACATAGACACCCCCCTCCCCTAAATTTAGAAACAAGCTTGTTTTACATGTCAATCCCAGTTCCCTCTCCCCTCCTCCACTGCTTCCCAGGGAGGGTGAGGGGATCCCTTGGGGGATTTTCAAAGTCTGTCATCATTTGGAGCAGGGCCTAGACCCTCCCCTGTGTGCCTAGGCTGAGAGAGTATCCCTCTATATGGAATGGGCTCCCAAAGTCCATTCCTATACTAGGGATAAATACTGATCCACTTTCAGAGGCCCTATAGATTGCCCAGGCCTCCTAACTGACACCCAGGATCAGCGGGGTCTGGGTCAGTCCTATGCTGGTTTCCCAGCTATCAGTCCGGGGTCCATGAGCTCCCCCTTGTTCAGGCCAGCTGTTTCTGTGGGTTTCTCCAGCATGCTCTTGACCCCTTTGCTTATCACTCCTCTTCCACTGCAACTGGATTCCAGGAGTTCGGCTCAGTGTTTAGCTGTGGGTGTCTGCCTCTGCTTCCATCATTTACTGGATGAAGGCTCTAGGATGGCATATAAGGTAGTCATCAATCTCATTATCAGGGAAGGGCATTTAGTAGCCTCTCCACTATTGCTTAGATTGCTACATAGACTAAAGAAAAGGCAAAAGCTGTAGCTATGTTTGCAATAGTAGTATAAATGGGGGAACCCAGGGTCTAACATGGTTGCCTCAAGCTATTTGTATTCTAGAGGAATGTGACAAATCCTACTTTGTTCTTTAGAAAAATCATTCTGACACCAGTGTAAGACATTTAAAAATATTGTTCAACATTGAAAGATGAGAAATTGGGTTAAGTTCAAGAAGCAATTGACAGTGAAATAGAAACCAAATCAGATACAGTGGCATATAACTTACATCAGGAGGTAAAGCATGAGGATTAGATGTTTGATGTCACTCTCACCCAAATGAACAGGCAACAAAACAAAACTCCAAAATAATAATAATGTATACCAAAATGGAATGATTGGGTTTAATAGAAAAGTTAGATGAATCAAGGTAGAGACGACAAAGGGAAGGAAAGCCTAGGAAACAAACCACAATGGCGGTCTAGATAACCTAGTGACATCTAAGGAAATCAGAAAAGCAGGAGAGAGCTGCAGAGTACCTGAGATTTCTGGCTGCTTGGGAGGGAGAGTTGGTGAGACTTTCTGGTGCAAAGATTGAAGAAATCCTGCAACTTTCAAGCACAACAAAAATTTCAGTTATTAAAACCCAACAGCGTCTGAAAACATCCCAGGTTCAAAAGCCTCTAAACTGACAATGAGAGAGTAAAAGCTGAGGACAGTGGATACTTAAAACGTTGAGAACCGGCTGGAGAGGGTAAAGAGTGCTTGTTGCTATTGGTCCCAGTACTCAGTGGTTTACAACCTTCATACACTCAGTTCCAGAGGATTCAACACCCTCTTGGGGCATCTGTAGGTACCATATGTTTTTGCATATGCATACATTCAAATAAAATACTCGGTTAAATCCAAACAAAAATAAATTGGAACAAAATAACTGCTTTCAACTCAGTGTAAACAAGTTTAAGAAAAAAAAGCTTGCAGAAAAAAACAGTCAGAAAATCTATCAGAAAAAGTATATAGAAGGTGAGAGATGCATGAAGCACTGAGCATAGCTAACAAGATAACAGACGGTCTTGTTGATTTTACAAAACATCTTCCTGATAATGGTAATACATAAAATTTGTTTTATTATCCAGTGGCACAAACTAAAGTCACCTGGGAAGAGGGAAACTCAGTTGAGGAATTCTATCAATCAGATCGCCTGTGGGCACATTCAGGGCGTTTTCTTGATTAATGAGTGCTCTTGCAGGGCCCCACCTATTGTATCCATTGTACCCCTGGGTAACATAAAGTAGGCTGAATAAGCCAGTAAGCAGTGTTTTTGTATGGCCTCTGCTTCAAGCTCTTGGCCTTGAACCCCTGCCCTGGCTTTCCCTAGATGATGCACCAACTGTAACCTTTAAATAGCAATAAATACTTTTTCAAGTTGTTTTTTCATCATGGTGTTATTTACAGCAACAGAAAGCAAACTAGGAATTCAGGGGAACAATTTATTGAATAAGACTCTTGGGGATAGGGGCATAGGTTTCTCAGTGGTATTGCTTACTTAGCATGTGCAAGGCCCTGGTTTCAATCCCTAGCACCAATAGAAATTGAAAATAAGCTTTAAATTTCCAAGGGTCAGATCTCCCTCGAGTTAACAAGCAGTTGTTAGCACCCTCCTATGGGTGCTGGGAATCAAGCTCAGGTGCTCTGGGAGAACAGCAAGTGTTAACCATTCAGCCATCACTCCAGCTACATGCTGTTTTAATGGACAATTCCAAGATATAAAGATTGTAAGGACCTTCCGGGATGGTAAATAGGTGATCTTAGCATTCAGGAGGCAGGAAGATCACAAGTTGAGGTCAGGGTTGCATAGCAATATGTCTGAAGAAAACAGTATTACAATTGAAAGAAGGTAGGCAAATGTAAGAGAATCTTAGCTGCAGTGGTAGAGCACTTGCCTAGCATGCTTGAAGCCCTAGGGGCAATCTAACAAATACCTAAGAATGATTTTCTCATGACTTGCAGGCTCAGCTGAACAGTTCTGGATTTGGCTAGGGTTAACTTGTGAGGCAAATGGTTGAGGTAAAAAACAGCACCAATGGATAGTCAGATTCTTCAAAAATGATTTTTTTTCGGTGTGGGGGGGGGGATTGTTTTTTTCGAGACAGGGTTTCTCTGTGGCTTTGGAGGGTATCCTGGAACTAGCTCTTGTAGACCAGGCTGGTCTCGAACTCACACCTGCTTCTGCCTCTCGAGTGCTGGGATTAAAGGCATATGCCACCAGCGCCCGGCTTCAAAAATGATTTTAAACTTCAAGTTATTTTATGTGTATGGGTGTTTTTGCCTGCATGTATGTCTGTACCACGGGTGGGCCTAATGCCCACAGAGGCCAGAAGAGGACATTGGATCTCCTGGGACTGAGACTACAGACATTTGTGAGCTGCCCTGTGGCTGTTAGGAATCTAACCCGTCCTCTGGAAGAGCAGCCAGTGCTCTCAATCTCTGAGTCATCTCTCCAACGCAAGGAATGATTTTTTTGTTCTCTGAGACAGTCTTCTGTAACCCAAGCGGTCCTCAAACTGTGGAAGAGATTGCCCTTGAACTGGTTGTCCCACCCAGTCTCCTGATTGCTGTTAATAGAGGCTGAAAGGAGGGTTCAGTCTAAGGCCTTTTGCTTGGTTGGTAAGTGCTGTACCACTGAGCCATATTCTCAGCACTGGGAATGCTATTTGAGGTCACACTGAAGAAAAGCCAAAGCGAACACCACAGTAGCTGAGGTGCTGGATGCAAATGAGTTAGGATAAGGAGTCAAACTCTTGTTCTTCCTGCCTCAACCTCTGGAGTTCGGGGGTTTCAGGTGTCCACAGTGAGGCCTGACAAATCTTCATTTATATGAGGGACAGACGTACTTGTGGGACTTGAGGGAGAAGTGTGGCCTGGTGATAAAACAGTGGAAGAGTGTTTGGGGATGAGGATCCTCAGGAGGGCATGACTGGGGTTGTTAGGAAGACACTGACTGCTTCTGGGCTTTAATCCTGTGCTTTGTGAGCAGGTAAAGGCACTTGCTGCCAAGCTTAACAACCTGGGTTCAATCTCCAAAGCAGTTGTCCTCTGACCTCCACACTCTCACTGTGGTTCACACACACTCGCACGCACCCCCCCCCCCAATCCTTAGCTCTGAAATTTTCTGCCAGTCAGGGTCATTAGAGGGAACCTTGAAGAATTGGAAGAAAGGTCTTCCAGCTTGCTGCCTTCGTCAGCTATTGATTCTAGTCCATTATCTTCCGCACACTGGGCTGGTGTGCCCAGGCTGAAGAAAGGAAGGCTTCTGCTCTCATTCAGTGGGCCACTTGTACTTCACCTCTTGGGGGTGGAGTTCGCTCCTTTTAGAGCAATTTCACCCATTGTTTTGCTGAGGCAGATTCATCTGAGACCGTTTGGTTTATTTTTTTTTTAAACAATTGTGGTTATACACCCCCTCCCCCTCCCCACGCTTCCTCTTTCCCTCACTAACCTTTCTCCTCACCACCCATATCCCAGGCTGGCCTAGAATTAAAGTAGTCTAGACTCATCTTGGAACTCCGAACCTCCTGCCTCAACCTCCCCAGTGTGGGAATAATATATGTGTGCCACATTTCTGGCTTATTTTGATTTTTTAAAAAAGCTTTGTGACGTGCATGTTCTGATATTCTGGTTGTCTTTTGCTTCACAAGTTTCCAACTCTAGTTGAAAGCAAGCATTTTAAGCTAGATGTGATGCATGTCTACAATGCCAGCACTAAGGAGGCCGAGGCAGGAGGCTCCCTACCTGGTTTAACCCAGCCTGAACTATGCAGCAAGCTCTTGTCTTAAGAAGCAAAATGCTGCTGGCTGCTGTAGTCTCCAATAGTCTAGGCATTGTTCCATAGAAATGAGAAGACAGAGGTATATCAAGGGTTTTTGTCTATTCTCCTGCCTCTAGGAATAAAGCTGTTAACTGTCTACAGAAGTGTTTTTTTGTTTGTTTGCTTTTCTTTTAGCAATGCTAAGGATGAAACCTAGGGCCTTGTCATGCTAAGCAAGAATTCTACTTTGAGCTAAATCATCAGCCACCTCAAAAAAGGGCACTTTTTTGGGTTGATAAGGTGACTCTGTGGGTGAAGGCAGTTGCCTCGACCTGATGGTCTGAGTTTGATTCCCAGAGCCCACATGGTTGGTGGTAGAGAGAACCAACCCTCACAGGTTGTCCTCTGACTTCAATATATGCATTGTGGCACCTGCATGTCTACACATATACACATGCACACACAAAATAAACGCAATACATTTTTAAAAGAAAAGGGGAAGGGGTCACTGAGATAGCTCAGGGGGTAAAAAGGTGCTTGCCCACAAGTCTGAGGACCTGAGTTTGATTCCTGGAAGCCATGTGGTGGAGGAAGAAAACAGACTCCTGATGGTTGCCTCTGATCCCTACACGTACTTTGTGGTATGTGCATGTCCTCTTGCCCCTTTCCAAATAAGTTAAAAGATTAAAAAAAATAAAAGGATCTCGTTGAGGTGTAGGAGTCTTTTGTTTTTTTTGTTTTTTTTTTTTTAAGATGTGTTTATTATGTTTACAGTGTTCTGTCTGCATGTACCCCTGCAGGCCAGAAGAGGGCACCAAATCTCTTTACAGATAGTTGTGAACCATCATGTGGTTGCTGGGACCTGAACTCAGGAACTCTGGAAGACCAGCTAGTGTTCTCCAGCCTTTCGGTTTTGTTTTTACATATTTCAGATGCTAGATCTCTGTTAGATGTTTTGCAAATCCTATTGGATTTTTCACTTGGTGTCTATGGTGTCCGTATTTAATACACAAAGCTTTCAGTTGACTTTCCTTATTTCAGCTCTTAATAGTGTTTGTTTCTTTAGGGTTTGCTATGTATAAGGTTTCATCTATGGATAGAGTAGTTTTGCTCCTTTCACTGTGAATACCTGTTCTACTGTTGTCTCATCTGGTTGCCCAGGCTACCTATCACCTGCTGTACTGAACAGAGCTGGTGAGAGCAAATTCCTCTTTTGTCCTTGGTTGAAGGGGGAAAGTATTCAGTATTTCACCACTAGCATATTAGCTGTGGGTTTTTCTTAGATGTCCTTTGTCAGGTTGATATCTATTCCTACTTCATTAAGGTTTTTTATTTTTTTTTATTTACTATGTCTACAGTGTTCTGTCTGCATGTGTGCCTTCAATCCAGAAAAAGGCACCAGATCTCATTATAGATGGTTGTGAGCCACCATGTGGTTGCTGGGAATTGAACTCAGGACTTCTGGAAGAGCAGCCAGTGCTCTTAACTGCTGAGCCATCTCTCTAGCCCCTCATTAAAGTTTTTTAAAATCATAAAACTGTGTGTGTGTTCTCACACACAGGCTTGTGCATCAGGGAGGCTACACATGTACTCTGTCATTGACTGTTCCTCACCCCAATGCTAGATTTTTTTAAAAGTTACTTTTTTTTTTTAATCATGTGTATTTGTGAGTGTACTCGTGGGTGCAGCTTTTGGGGCACTGGAAAACAACTTGAGGGAATTGGTTCTTTCCTTCCAAAATGTAGGTCCTGGGGATCAAACTCAGGTTGTCAATCAGGTTTGGTGGCAACTGCCTTTACCCTCTGAGCCAGCTAACTGTTCCAACCCCCATTTTACTCAAGACATTCTGTATCTAGTTAGGAAAGCTTTGTAACCTTAAGTTGTACATCCAGCCCTCAAGTATTGAATTTATTTCAAGTGTTTTCTTCACATTTACTGAGATACTTGTGCAATATTTTGGCCGTTGTTATATTAATTTGGTACCTTACATTGATTTTTACATGTTGACTCACTCTTTCTTCCTGGAGTGAGTCACATTTGATTTGGATGTGCTGCCCTTCTTGCTGGCTTTTTATTGAGGCTTTTCACATCTTTATTGATAAAAGGCATTGATCTAGTTCTCTTGTGATGTCTTTTATCTTTGGGCTATAACTTTTTTTTTGGTTTTTCAAGACAGGGTTTCTCTGTGTAGCTTTGGAGCCTATCCTGACACTCTTGCTGTAGATCTGTAGACTAGGCTGGCCTCAAACTCACAGAGATCTCCTGTCTCTGCCTCCCAAGTGCTGGGTTTAAAGAGTTGTGCCACCACAACTGGCAGAGTTTCACAATTGAATATTTTTCTTCACATAGCACTTTGGGCAGTTATTCCTAGGCAACATTTTGTTGTTATGTAGTTCTCTTTTCCTGATTTTGTTAAAATTTTATCTGGTTAAAAACTAGCCAGTTTCTTTTCTTTAGTTTTAGCTTTAAGGGCTGCCCTGGCTCTGCTGTATCCTGGACATTTCCTCTATTCTTCCTCCTGGGATTTGGAAAAAGCAAATTTCTAAACCTGCTTTTCCTCCTGGGATCTCCATCCAGCTGGCATTGCCACCAGCACCCCTAACATCATACTCCCAAACAGTGATGTCTTCCCCACTCCCAGCAGATGGAGAGGAATGTCAGCTAGGGGCCCAGGTCCAGCCCAGGGAGGTGTTCACTGTGCATTTATTGAATACACCACACAGGGAAGGCAGTCACTGCAGCTCTCTCTGCATGAGGAGAGCTGGAAAGAGAAGATTCTAGGCCGTGGGGGTTGGAGTCATTTCAAAGCCACAGTCAGGGCATACGGCTGGTGATGGCTGTCACATGGATGGCCTTGTTGCTGGTGGAGTTCTTCGTCCTCACTTAGAAGTCTTTGTTCTTCTAGGCTCAGTGCAGGACTGAGGGGAGCTCTGGGTGAATTTCCCCACAGTTTCCTCCAGGGTGGGATTTCCATCGAAGGGCTGGCTCCTCACTTTGCCTACCATTAGTTGCCTTTGCAGCCTTGGCTTATACCTGGGGGATGGGGTAGGAGGCACAGGCAGCCAGGCCACACATGTTCTTTCCACGCTCAATGAGGAAGTACCTGTGCAGAGAGAAAGGATTGAGGCCTGACTAGTGGCAGCTGTACCACACAGCTTTCTAGAATGTTCTGCAAACCAAGACATGACTCCAGGGATTAGGCCCTCTGAATTTATTCATAGAACAACTACCATGGGATTATTTTATCAGCAGGAAATGACTGGCCTCACTTTGTAACTAATTGCTTCTTTTTTCTCTTTGCATATGCTGCTTCTTCCCAGAATTGATGGAGCCTCCCTTCTTGCCTCTCTGTCCAGGTCCTCACATAGCTACATAACCACTAGGACCTCTTAACAATAAAAACTTCTTTTCAGGTGTGTGTGTGTGTGTGTGTGTGTGTGTGTGTGTGTGTGTGAGTGTGTGTGTGTGAGTGTGTGTGTGAGTGTGTGTGTGTGAGTGAGTGTGTGTGTGTGAGTGTGTGAGTGTGTGTGAGTGTGTGAGTGTGTGTGTGTGTGTGAGTGTGTGTGTGTGTGAGTGTGTGTGTGTGTGAGAGTGTGTGTGTGTGTGTGTGTGTGTGTGTGTGTGTGTGTGTGTCTGTTTCCATCCTTCAGTTATAGACCCCATTAAGCCAATTGGTCTCCTGTCCCCTGCAGAAGACTAGTTGGGGCCTGGGATCCTATGAGGGGTCTTGCTAACAGGGCCTTGGCATGTGAAGGCTCTATTCTCATGCCCTACTTTCCCTGGCCTGGCTAGGGCTTGCTGTCCAACTCCTTAGAAGCTGTGACTTTAAGGTGGAGATGCCTCACACTCAGGGGATGCCTTTAGACCTGAGCAACATGTGCCCCCATAGTGGGACCTACAGGTTACTTACCCTTTATCTCCCCAGTTGGTGCCCCAAGAGTTTTTCACGATCCAGTAGGGTATTCCATCCTTCTCTCCATAGCCAACAGCCAGGACGGCATGGTTTACCTTATCTGGAGTTTTATGACAGGAAGTGCTAGAAATGAAAAGGAAATTTACAAAGGTTTGTAGTATAGGAAGGGTAAAGGCTAGGACTGTCACAGACAAGGGCTCTCTAGTGATGTAGAGGGATGTTTCCCGTTAGAGGGAGGGAAGGTGGTGTGTTGGGTGTCAAACAGCTATGGCTCAACCACAGTCTCCTCGGTTCTAAGTCCTGCTCCTGCCGTCCCCACACAGCACTGGTCACACTCCACAGCGGACACCTCCGAATCCCAACAAGAAGAGTAGCCCCTGCTGCACTTCTGCAAGGCTAGTGCCCAGCTAGAACTCAACACACTGTTCTTTTGCCTCTGTGTTCCTTCTGAAAACTAACTAACTTGTGTTTATGAATAATATGTAGGCTTGCCATTTAGCCTCCATGAGAAATTCCATGACTTCAAGGGGACAAACTGCAGTGGCCACGTGTTGATTGAGTGGACATGGAAAAAAAGGTGCACACCTTTAATCCCACTCTGGAGGCAGAGGGAAGTGGATCTCTTATAAGTTCGAGGCTAGCTAGGGCTACAGAGAGAAACCCTGTCTCAAAAATTCCAAACCAAAAAAAATCCCAAAGGCACATGGAAATTAAATGGACATGGAACTGTCACCATTGCGTCAGGTACAGGGCTAGGTGCTGGGCCACAGGCAGTAGGACCCACTTTGTTCTTAGAAATCTTTGTTTGGCAGGGGGCAGCTGGTCAAAGAGACTGGCCTGCAATGGTCCCAGGGATGTACCAGTGAGGAAGGGGAGGGGGATAGGAAGTGAAGAAGCATCCTTGAGGAGCAGGGGATATACATGAAGCTATAAGCTCCGCCACATGGCTGGAATGAGAAGAGACAAGAAGGGAGGTTTGATGGCAGATGAGTGCAGAGAAAGAGGAGAGCAAATTACCAAGGCCCCAAAGCCAAGCCTTGGGTAATAGGAGCCTTGGGTATTATGCCCAAGTCACCCTAGGGCTGGGGAGATGGCTCAACCAGTAAAGGTGCTTGCCACACAAGTCTTGAGGATCTGAGTTCAGATTCCCAGCATGCATGTAAAAAGCCAGCCTACTTTTGTAATCCCAGTGCTGGGGGGGTGGAGACAGACAGATTCCTGGAACTCATTAGCCAGCCATCTAGCTGAATCACTGAGCTCCAGGTCTAGTGAGAGACCTAGTCTCAAAAAATAAGAGTGATTGGGGAAGACACCTTAGTTTGACCTCTGGTTGTCACATGCATGCACACTTGGACACACATGAATAAATTTATATATATATAAAGCACTTCAGAAGGTCTCTGAATGGGTCCAAATGGAGGAGGGGACAGGGTGTCTGTTTTTGTAGGGGAGAGGGATGTTTAGGACAAGCCAATGAGGAGGCATCAGAGAAGATGATGATGGGCTGGAATAGGTTAGGAGAGGATAGTGAGCAGCCCACTGTGGATGCTCCCTCAGCAGCAGCAGGGATGCGAGTCTCTTAACAGACACAGACCTTTGAGGAGCACTAGGGCTGGAGGAACTCAAGAGTTGGAGGTCTCCTTGGCCACCTAGGCTGAACTGGCAAGGGCCCCTCAGATTTAAGTATGGGTCTAGTACTTGGAAGACACTTGGTGGGCCATGGATATTCTTAGCAAATAGTTGGCTGTGAGTTTTTTGTTTTGTTTTGTTTTGTTGTTTTGTTTTTTCGAGATAAGGTTTCTCTGTATTGCTTTGGAGGTTGTCCTGGAACTCGCTCTGTAGACCAGGCTTGCCTCGAACTCAGAGAATCTGCCTACCTCTGCCTCCCGAGTGCTGGGATTAAAGGCGTGAGCCAAGCCTGGCGGCTGTGGATTTTCAGCTCTATCTAACAACCAAACAGAGGGCTGAGGGCAAAGCCCAGAAGAACACGAACATTCTAGAGATGGCCAGAGACCAGAGAGCATGAAGGAGCCTATAGAGCAGGAAGTGGCTAGAGGGACTCCTTGCTGAACTCATTCCTGTCACCAAATTGGCAGGCTAAAGGGTGTGGGCACAAGAAATCCCACATTAGACATGCTAGGTGGAGCTTGGTGTAGTTCAGCCATAGAGTGATTGTCTACTGTCCATGAGGCCCTGGGTACTAAGGAATCTGGCTTTCCTGAAGAACCAGATAGTGAACCCTCCAGCACAGGTTTCTGGTATTTGAGAACAGCTACTTTTCCTTTCCCATTTCCCTGCTTTTTTTTTTTTTTTTTTTTTTTTTTTTTAGACAGGGTCTCATACACACCATCTAGCCTTAGCTCACTATGTAGCTAAGGGTGACTTTGAGCTTCCGAGCCTCTACTTCCTCAGTGCTGGAAATATAGGTGTGTGCCATCTATGTGGTGCTCGGGACTGAACCCTGGGTGTGTGCATTTGAGGCAAGCACTCACCAAATGGCTACATCTCCAATCTCATCTTCAAATATTTGACTGTTTTCCAACCTTAGTTTTTTTTTGACCGGATTCAGCCCTCTGTAGATGACCACTGAACCCTGGGCATGGATTTTGGCCTTAGACACGACTGGCCACAATAGCTTGACCTGTGGCATTCTTTGTGACCTCTTTTCTTGTCGGGGGGGGGGGTAGACACTTGGTTCCTGACACTCAAGAAGACTAATGGAGGAACACATGCTAAGTCTCTTGGATACAATCTAATTAAGAGTCTAGGCTGAGCTGGAGGCCCTGTGCTGGTTTTGAGGGGGCCCGTCCAGTCCCATGCACTCTCCCTTCTGACTTCCCAGGTCCCCAGCTTACCTGGAGTAAATGCCTTTTTGATACAACATAAAATCATCAGTCACCTCAAAGGCAAAGCTCACAGGGTTGTATAGTGCCACAGCTTCCACCATCGCCTTCTCGTCATTCTGTAGACAGACAGAGGGTTGACAGACCTGCACGGCCTTTGCTACCTCCCCCCATACTTATGGTCTGTTGCCTCAAGGTAGGGGCTAGAATTTTAGAGCTATGCAGGTGACCATGGGAACTAGAGCCCCTGGCACTCAGCAGTGATGCAGACCCCACCTTCTTATGCAGAGTGCCAGCACCCGTCGGGCTGATTTTTGTTAGTGTTTGAGACAGGGTCTTATGTAGTTCAGGCTGGCCTTGAACTTGTTTTGTAACTGAGGATAACCTTGGATTCCCAATCTACCTGCCTCCACCTCCCAAGTGCTGGAATTACAGACTGGTTCTACCATGCCTGGCCCCAATCAATTTTATCATTTAAAAACCTTTTAAAATTGGGTGTGGTAGTGCACACTTTTAACCCCTGCACTTGGGAGGCAGAGGCAGGTGGATCTTTGGGAGTTTGAGGCCATCCTGCTCTACATATTGGGTTCCATGGCAGCCAGAATTATGTAATAGAGAGACTGCCTCAGAAAAAAAACAAACTAAAAGATCAAAATAAACCTAGGCTGTTAAACTTGTTAGGCAGTGTCCTATACTTGACACATGCTACCCTGCCTGGCCTCTGTTGTTGTGTTCCTGGGGATCAACCCCAAGGATTAAATATGTGCGTGCTGAGCTAGTGCTCTAAGACTAAGCTATACTTACAGCCTATTTGGGTTTTTATCTGATTCCCAAACCAAACTAGCTCCCAGTGGCTTCAGCCTTTGCCTGCACTTTCTGAGTGTCTGGGAATCTCTCATTTGTCTCCCTCACATCCTTACATACAGCTCCCGCCATTCATTCGCTCAGTTACAACTGACCATGGAGGCCAGGGACTGTGAAGGATGCAGAGACTAGCGTGGCACCCTTTCTTCCATTCTCAAGACTCCACATCCGGGAGGAAAACACTCTAGGGGACTTCAGTGGTGAAACACAGATCTTACAGACCCACAAATAAGTAAAGACCGATATCACAGTGGAAACGAGGAGACCACTTCAGGGCCTTCTAAGGAGGGTCTCCCAAGGAGGGGGGAAGGTAGGCAGGTGGAAGCCATGGAAGCTTCTTGGAGGTGGGGTGAGAGAAGCAGCCAGGAGTACCTGGTAGACTTCAAAGGCCTTCCTCCCAGGCACAGTGGGTGGTTCCTACCCTCAGGTGTTTTAAAATGTTCCAGTTGGGAAAAACTGAGAGGGAGTTATAGTAAGGAGATGCTTGGGAGTGAGAGGTTCAGTGAGTCGAGGCCAGAACTTGGAAAAGGGAAGTGAAGGGTAGGAGGAGACAGAGTACTCAGTGAGTCCTCCCTCAGGCAAGATGTTCCTTCCCAGTATGGCTAGAGGTCTTGGGAGCCCAGGAGATCACAGAGGCCTGCCCACATAAGGGCCAGAACTCCTGTGGCCGGCACTGTTTCTACAGCTGTCCTTGTCCTGTCTGAGAGTTCTGGCCTGCCCTTTTGGGCTCTTCTGATTGATGTTCCTGATGAGATTCTTCCTGGGAATTAGGAAAAAGCTAACCTCTGAGAGCCTCACTCACTTCGTAGTGGAATACGATGGTGGCCCAGAACTCTTGGTGGGTGTGTTAGAAACAGGTTCCTTTCAGGAGACAATAACATCTCTATTGCAGGGTGTGGGCTGTGTTGCTGAGGTGGTGAACCTCAGTTCTGGAATGACATTTCTCAGTTCAAATCCAGCCCCACCTCCTAGCTCCTGGGCACATTATTTAGCTAGCTCCCCTGAGATTTAGTTTTCTCATCTGTCAAATGAAGGCAATAACCACATCCATGTCCTAGGTCATTTGGAGACAATGCCTGTCAGGTGGCTCTACAGTGCCTCTAATCACTCCAAACTGTTATTACTATGGCGAGCCTGGCAAACCCTTCAATTAGATGGCAGCTGCCATCATTACATAAACTACATGTTTGTGACCTGAATCTGTTTATGAGTACACACCCCTCACCTGCACACAGCATGGAGGTTTCTCACACCCTACACAGTCCTCACAGACTGAGCTGGTGCCTACCGGACTCATGGGGGCATTCATGCACGCTCACATGTTCCTTAGAAACAGGGTATGACTGTTTGCTAGGGAATGCTGTCCTTCAAGTATAACAGCCATTACCGATCTTAATCAGAGTAGCCCTGATTAGACCCAACAAGACTTGACTTGCTTATGTTCCCTCATTAGACCCTCAACTCAGATTCCAGATACTTCCTCCCTCCGGAGTCCCTGACACAGCTATATAAAATTCTGTCTCAGCTTCCTGTGATCCCTGAAGGTTCTAGTGCACACAAGAGGCGGCATGTTCATTAACTCTATCTGTGCAGTGATGGGAAGTTGTCATCCTCTCTAGGATGGGACACTTTGACAATACAGCTGTTTTGAGGTCATTCAGGTTCCTGTAAGGAAGCCCAACAAACTCATGGGTTTGCCAAGCTAGTCTTGGGTACTTTGGTCTGTTGTTGGTACCCTAGCTGGTGGGGAGGAGACATCCACTAACGTCTCACAGGAAAACTGAATGTGTTTCTCCATGAACCCAAGGTGTGATACAGCTTATTAGGGATATGATTTATCACTCTCTGTCCCTTAGCCTGGCTGCTGAAGTGAGGTCAACATCACAGGATACACCCAGCCCCACCTAAGCCACAAACAGGTGATGACAGGAGCCAGATACACTATATGCCCTTCAGTCTTGAGGATAGTCATGGTAGCAGCAAAACCTAGCCTAAGCTGACTGAGGAGTCCAGGCTCCCTTCTCACATTCTGACCTGAATGCTCCAACCTCTAACGAGACGGTGGAGATTATCACTTGCATTTTAGACAAGAAAACAGAGCCACAAGCACAAAGCCTCGTACAGACTGGGAATTCAGAACCTAGGACATCCCCTGTCACTCTGTGATTCCCTTCCTATCTTCCATCACACAGCCTTCATGGTGAGCAGGCGTCGGAAGTAACCCAGACTCCTCCAACAGTGATGAGCTGCGATGAAGAGCTGCTCTTGTGGCCTCCATAACCAGAACACATTCCCTAGCTAGAGATCATCACACCCAGTACTCACGAGTGTGATGTTGGCGACGTCCTTGACGAATGCGATGGCTTTTTGGGGGTCGAACTTGCAGTGACCATCCTGTCCAGGGCAGCACAGAGAAGAGACTATAAGTTAGAGATGCTTAGCTTGCGGCTTCGGTCCCACCCTCCCTGTGAAGACTGACAGCATTTTCAAAGCAGCCTGCCTGCGCTAGGATCTTGCTGACAGTAGCACTCCAGAGAGGCTCAGAAGTACTTCTGTCCTCAAGGTGTTAAGAACCCAGGGGCAGGAGACAGGTCTGTGCTGTCTGGGACATACCGTGCTCGGTCAGAACGCAAGGAAGGACCTGAGCCAGCCCAAGGAGGAAACTGAGAAAGAGAAGCCACATTGGAACCTATGTAGCAAAGTTAGAGGGACAGTCCAGTGAACAGTGCCAACTGGAGATGGGCAGAGATTAAGTCAC
Source organism: Cricetulus griseus (assembly GCF_003668045.3). Classification (NCBI taxonomy): domain Eukaryota; kingdom Metazoa; phylum Chordata; class Mammalia; order Rodentia; family Cricetidae; genus Cricetulus; species Cricetulus griseus. The sequence continues at coordinate 199,399,540 of NC_048597.1, read as the reverse complement.
CAGCCAGAAACTGGGGGAGGGGAGGGGACCTGGTTTCCCGGAGATAGGAATTGTGGGCACAATGATGGGAAAGACTGGCCTTCGGGGAGAGAAGCAGATCCCAGGAGCCTCATCGTACTTTGACCAAGGTAGGTATATAGGCCAAGCTGGTCAGAGAGCTCCAGGGTGAGGCCAGTTAGATGTTTCCTGATGAAGGGAGGCCAAACTCTGGATGGGATGATGACACGAAGTGGGCCAGTGGAGTCATAAGGAACAAGGCAAGCTGGGCTGAGGTGGGAGGGTCCTGAAGAGGGACATTCAGAAAGAGAGATGGTACTACAAAGGCAGGAGCATGAGGAAAGGTCCTTGGTAAGAGCAGAGGGCACAGACAAGCACCATGAAGAGGCCAGTTTTGAATGGCAGCATGGTGGAGGCGGGTAACAGTGATGAGAGGAGACACAGCTGAGGCCACCCACAGTTACCTTGCCTCTGTAAGGGTACGTGTCTTCTCCCATGATGCCCTTGTTGTACAGGATGTACTCGAAGGCCTGGCTGGGGAGACCTCTGTAAGAAGGACACACATGTAAGCCTTTGTGGGCCTGGCCCTACAGACAAAAGTGGGCATTAGTGCTGGAGCTTGCTGATGTTTGCCTTTGCCTGGATCACTGGGATCTTGGTAGGGCACATTCCAGTAGCAGAGATCTCTGAGAGGTCTGCAATATATTTCTGGTTTCAGTCACTGGAGTCTGCATGAGCCACAAGTGCCCCTCTGGGGCAGAGACCCCTGCAAGCTAGGCTCCTGTCAGGAGAAGTAGGCAGCCCCTCAGAGGGCTGAAGGAATCATTCTCCACACAATGCTGTCTACACCAGGTACGCCCAGGGACAGTGTTCCACAGACTCACAGCCTCACCCCTCATGTCAGCCCAGGCAGTAGCTATTATTTCCTGAAGCACAGAAAAGTGGGACACCATGCCCAGGCCACAATCTGAACTCAGATTTCAAAGATTCTAAAGGTCAATCCTTTCCATCTTCCTACCTCCCACAAAACAAACAAGCAAACTCACTCAGCAGACCCCACTCTGTCCAGCCCTTGCTCTTCTCCTTATGACCTGTGTTAGCACCTGACCTATGCCATGCTTATGCATGGCTAATTCAACTCTGAGGAATGTTGGCTCTGTGTGGTCTGCTGTCTGTCGGGTCACCTGTGCCCAAGTCCGCAGGGGGATATAGTGGGAACTGGTACTTGAATGAAAAATGAAGCAGTGGCATGAACCAAAGCAAACAGACTTCAAAGGATAGTAGGACTCCGGTGTGCCCGGGAGGCAGCCTTTTGCCATGGACAGTGTGAAGATGTACAGAGAGGAAAGAGATGAAAAGTGAGGGGCAGCTAAGCCCCCTGTGGATCCCTAGCAGGCTACAGCATCAGCCCTGAATCGCTGGACTCGGGCTGGAGTTATAGAGACCCTGTTGTTCACGGCTGTCAGAGGAGAGGATGGTGTGTGGGATGTCCCACAGAGGAGCAGTGAGGGCATGGCTGGGCCTGACAGGGAAGTCAAGGCTGAGAATATGTCCTAGGGGACCTAAGGAACTTTGTGCATATTATATGCACAGAAACCTGACTAATCACACAAAACTCTCTCAGAGGTTAGCTCACATGGAGAGAGAGAGAGAGAGAGAGAGAGAGAGAGAGAGAGAGAGAGAGAGAGAGAGAGAAAGGAGGGTAGTGGCACTGTGAAAATGGGGCAGCTTGTGCTTCCAGGAACTTATCTCGGGACCAGTCAGCTCTCCACATGTGAATGTGGGGTTTGGAGGGCAATATCTTTGCTCCCCTATCTATTCTTTTGGTCATTTGTCCTGATGCTTTGGTGACTAGTGAGGCTGGCCATGCTGAGGATGGGGCTGGGTAACACCTTGGATTCAGCCCTGAACCTTCCAGCTCTGAGACCCTTCAATTCTACCCGTGGGGTGGATGGGATTTCATGACTATAGTAGCCACTGAATCCGATGGCCGCAAATGAGAAAGAAGAGAGGGGGTGGATTCTCCCGCTCCGGAACACACCCTTCGCAGCCGTGATTATTGAAGTTCTGGGCACAGTCCACCAGCTGCTGCTCAGCCTAGAGGAAGAAGCACAGAGCCAGTGAGGAGATGGTTGAGAGGCCAGGGAGGCGAAGTGTCAGCTCTCAGTAGCTAATTCATATTTGTGGCCTAATTGGTGTTGTGTGGCAGTGACCCTGTAAGGTCCCCCAGGGATAAGGCCATCTCTGTATATCCCAGTGTGTCTCTCTTGCAGCACTTGTTGGCAGAGGATCAAAAATGACCTGGCTTCAAAGCAGTTGAGAGGGCATGAATAGGCCCTCCTAATGAGCACTTGTCCTGTAGGGGTGTACACACTATGAGCTATGTGTCTCTCAGCGTATGCTAGAGGGAGAGCGTCAGGCCCAGAGACACTGCTCCATAACTCTTCAACCCAGGCTCTCATGGCCACACTGACCTTGCTTGACTCTCCCTCTACCCTACACAGTGGGACAGTTCCTTCACAGGTGTCACCCTTCTCTTGGGGGTTAGTGGATAGACAGACACATAGGCCCTAGTTCTTCCTTGCATGAAGATAATCAAATATGGGGAAGGGCACAACTCCTAGAAGAGGGTATCTCCCAGGCAGTATCTATTGTCCAGAGATCTTGGTGAAGTACCAGGATGAAAAACTGAGGAAGGGGATGGACACCCACATCCACTCAGGAAGGAGCCCTTGGGACATTTCTTTACTCTCAGTTGAGATTCCTAGGCTAAATGTTCTCAAGGTTGGGACATGTGATCCGATTGAAATAGAAGTCTTTGCTAACACTATGAATGCGCCTGAAGGCCCGGCCCAGTGGTGAGAGGTAGGTCTGTAGGAAATGACCTATGGCTGACTTCTTACCAGAGACAGCATCTTCCCACTGGCGATAGCCACAGCAGACTCCAGGGCCCCCGTGGTGGAGAAAGTCCAGCAGCTGCCACAGGACCCCTGGAGAACACATACGGGCAGAGGGAGGCAATGAATGTGCCATCATGACACAGCTCCATTCACCAGTGGTCCCTGGATGCCTTTGCCCTTTACAAGCCCCTGCTAGCAAGGTCTGTCCATGCTGCCCTGCACATGTTCTGGAGGCTGGCATCCTTCCTCCATGATGCAGCACCTGAGGCACCGGAGGAGCAGTTCTGACCAGCCCAGCGGACTTTTTTTTTTATTAGTTCAAATTAGGAACAAGCTTGCTTCAGATGTCAATCCATTCTCCCTCTCCCTCCCCCCCCAACATCCCACCTGCCCCTAGCCATGCCCCCTCTACTTCCCAGGCAGGGTAAGGCCCTCAAAAGGGGCTCCCCAAAGTCTGCCCAGTGGACTCTTAATCTGGGCCTCTTGAACAATTCCCCCACTTTGCTAGAGTCACAGACATCTGAGCCCCCTGACTCTCTTACCGTGAGTCCTTTGTTGGATCCTTTTTTCCTTCCTTCCTTCCTTCCTTCCTTCCTTCCTTCCTTCCTTCCTTTCCTTTTGTTTTTTCTGAGACAAGGTTCTCTATATAACAGTCCTGGCTGTCCTGGAATTCACTCTGTAGACTGGCTGCCCTCAAACCTCAAACTCACAGAGATCCCTCTCTGCCTCCCAGAGTGCTGAGGTTAAAGGCATACACCACCACCTCTCAGCTTCCCTACTCTTTTCCTACAGGACTCACCAAAGTTCTTTCTAGAACCTTCTGTCTCACCTTTCTGCTAATCTCATTCCAAGCAATGCCCTTGCTGCTGCCAAGTTCCCAGATCACTACACCTTTAGAAGGTTAGGTCAAGTTAGGTGTCTGGTACCGGACCCAGTCTGTCAGTCTAAATCCTAGCTCTTTCATGTACTAAGCCGTGTGATCTGGGCAGCAGTGTCCCCAGAAATCTAATTGCAGAAGAAGATTAGCATAAGACCACGCCTGTCAATCAGTTGTCCAGTGGGCACTGTAACATCTGTTGCTGTTGTGAGTCTATCAGACTCATCCTTGTCTCCTTGCTGGTTTTTGTCTTCCATATTCCACTTTTTAAATGTCTCTTAAATTCCTCCCTCAAAGGCCAAACTCCCCTTCATCTTTTCTCTTGAAGCCTTCCCTTTGGCGAAGGAAGATATGGTCAAAAGAGGACACGTAGCCACAATGGAGGCGACTGCAGGCACCGTGGGAGGAAGAAGAACTGGCACACGACTTGGACAGAGACCTGGGCTTTTGGTTTTCTTTACTTTGTTTTTTTGAGACAGGGTCTCACCACACAGCTGCGTCTACCCTTGAATCTGAGACCCTCCTGCTTCAGCGGGGGTTATAAGAGAGTGGCAGTACCTCTGGCGGAGACCTGGTCCAGGTTCTGTTTGAGTCCCCTCGTTTAATCTTGGATCTTGAGCTAGAAACTCACTTTCTCCCTCTGTACAGTTACGTCAGCTCAAGGGGGGCTTTCAAAACTAATGGCCACCGTCTGTCATCACAGAGTAGCCACAGTAAGATGTCACATGCATCCCTGAGTAATAGCCTTTTTTCTATCCCAGCTGGTCAGTCCTATCTGGTGGCCTAGGGTCCCAATAATAGGAGAAATCAGAACCATCTGCTTCCCACCTGTCCAGTTTAAATTTGTGCTTTGACCACCGTGAGATTGTACAGGGCCCGCACACTGCTGTTGGGTCACTATTGCTCTTCACATTCTCTGCTGGGGCAGAAGCTTAGTTTGCTCCCTTGGAATTCGGTCCACACATCCAGTTAGCCTGGCAGCCTCTAGGCTGTGGTGAGCCTGCAAAGAAGTGGAGCTGTGCCACATGCCTTTTGCACCACGTGACTCTCATGAAAAAGCCAGGCTTCTTGTGCAAAGTTTCAGAATAAAGCCAAGAGTTTCTTGGAAGGCAACCTTAACCTCAGTTCCTGGAATGGAGAGGTCAGCATCTTTGAGAATTCTGCTGTGGCGCCATTTCGAGGGGGAGGGAGCAGGGTGCAGCAGGAACAGTAGAGCATGGGGTCTAGTCTTCAGAGGACTAGGCACTAAAATTTCCCAGCACCTGGGGAAAAGGCAAGTCCACTATGCCCTGAAGAGGGCTCTCTGACCATTAAGGAACCCCCCCACACATGCTATGTGTGCCCATGCATGTGAGAAAGGCTGTGCTTGGTCACCCACCACTACCCACTTGGAACCACTCCACAAAGGCAGCCAGCCAGGAGTGCCTGCAGCCTCATGCCCGGAGGAGTGTGTGAGGGATTTGAGGAAAAGATGCTCTCTGGGCAGAAAGGGGCCAGGTGTTCAGACTCTGAGTGCTCAGGAAATGTGTTTGAGCATCTCAGTTGGAAGTCATGGGAGCATCTGGGATTGAGTGAGTCATCGCAGGAAGGCAGGGACTTTAGCCTTATAGAGGGCCATTTTCATCCTCCAGGGCTGCCAAACCTTAAAGCAATGACAGACATCCAGAGCCTTGCAGAGGAGAGGACCAGAGATAAAGAGAAAAGGCAGAAGCAGGGTAGGCTTGCAAAGGTGCTGTGAGCACCCGAGTTCTCCATCCTAATGTGATGTCTGACAACATGTATGTTCTGGAGGGAAAATGTGAGGACTGCCATGCATACCTGATTTTTCACTGCTGAGACAAAATTTCCTTTCTTCCGCCAGTCCATGGAGGGGGGTAAGGGGCCAGTGCCACGGAGGTAGTTACCTTTGGTGGCTGAACAATTCTGAAACAACCAAATAAGTTATTTTCAAGGAAAATACAATTAAAATGGAATCGTTAAAAGGGAGTGAGAGGTCTGGGGAGATGGCCCCGTGGGTAAAGTGCTTGTTGTACACAAATGAGGACCTGAGTCCTCACACTGTGTGACTCTGTAACCACAGTACTGGGGGTGGGGTTGGGGAGCACATCCTGGGGACTTGACGATCAGCTAGTCTAGCCAATGGATGAGCTCCAGGTTAAGGTAGAAAGAAGCTTGGGTGTGGTGGCACAGGCCTTTAATCCTGTACTCAGGAGGCAGAGGCAAGTGGGTCTCTGTGAGTTCAAGGCCAGCCTAGTTTACATAAAGGGGTTGAGGCCAGCCAGGGCCACATAATGAGATCTTGTCTAGAAGAAAAAAAAAATGGTGAAGGGACCGGAGAGATGGTTCAGCACTGAGCAGTTAAGGACACTTGCTATTCTTCCAGAAGATCCTGGTTTGGTTCCCAGCACCCACATCAGATGGCTTACAACTATAAATTCAACTTCAGGGGATCCAACACTGCCTTCTGACCTTCATGGGCACCCACATACAACACACACACACACACACACACACACACACACACACACACACACACATATATGCCCAGACACACATACATGTATACCTAAATACCAAAAAAATAAGGTGTAGAGGGCATTAGAGGAAAATAGGGATGCTGACGTGTGGCTTCCTCATGTGCACATGTCTATGTGCAGGCAAGTGTGCTTACACATTTATCCACCACACACACAAACACTACACATAGGAATATACCACACACACATATATCATACACACACACACACACACACACACACACACACACACACACACATGCACATGCCACATACATTCAAGCACACATGCACACACACATACAAAAGGGAATGACAAAGGAGCATTTGAGTGAGGGCACACATTCATAATCCCAGCACTTCTGAAGTAGAAGCATGAGGATCAGGAGTTCAAGCCTTGGTTACATATCAAGATCTAAGCCGACCTAGTCTACAAGAAACCCTATCTCAAAACAACCAAAAAGTCTACCTGAAATCCCCTCTACCTGGGCACCTGTGTTTTATCTGCTACTTCTCAATCACGGCTTCCCGTTGTTAAGGCCATAGCCCTGCACTAAGGGACTGCTGAGAGACGGATCTTCCTGCTTTCTCCAAGAATTCCAGGACACCCCTAGGCATGGCTGGGGACAGGACTGAATCTAGCTGCAAACACAGTAGGTTTCATGTTTATTTCACAGGTTTGGGTGAAAAGACCCCGACTTACTTACAATGAAGTCCACTAACCTGAGGCTCCGACCAGAGGTACTTGCGTTTTATTTCAGCAAAGGTCATGTCTGAAAACTGGTTCAATCCCACTGAAAAAGAGAAGGAAAACAAACCAAGCAAAACTACATGAAACAGAGGCCATAGTTAATTGACAATAAACAGACAAAAAAAAAAAAAAAAAACCCAAGAGCCCTTGTTTAACCGTGTTCTATTTATAGCCAGCTACAACTTGGCTCCTGTAAAATTCTATATTTCATATGTTTCAATATAGCAAGGTCAACTGCTACTGTGCCTCAGAGCTGCTCAGGTAGACAGAGGCACCCCAGAGTTGGTGGGTGCAGTAGATCTGGGGTGCAGCCCAGGCACCCACTATTTCAGATTCCCACTGTGGGACTGATGAACACCCAGGTAAAGAGCTGCAATACCTGTGCAGGTGTTTTCTCACCCACACCGCATCCAGTCTTCACTGCAACCCAGCCAGTTCCACACTGCCATCGCCACTGTAAGTCAGCCCCAGGCTCCTAGGCCATATCCTAGCACCAGGCAGAAACACACTGAATGTCTGTTTTTCTTTCAGTTCGTGTCTTAGAGGTCCTTTTTTTTTTTTTTTGCTGGGCTGCCATCATTTCTCAGCAACTGCAGGGACCATGCTAGATGTGTTTCTAGTGACCCTCACCTGGAGTGAAGCAGGGTGACTCCAGAAACTGCTCATGGGCTCAGTCAGAGCAGTCTGAAAGTTAAGGTCTCACAGTGACCCAAAGAGATCTAGGTTGTGTGTGTTGTACCCTGATGGCCAGCAGGATTTTAGAGGGGCAGGGTTCCTCTAGAATCTTTTGTAAACTTCACGACTTCCACAGAGGGTTGGTTACCAGTGCCATCTAGATTTATATCCTTTGTAGAGCTATTATCTGAGGTTCGCTAAAGACATCCTCAGAGTCTGAGTCCCTGTTCTCTACACCAATTAGCCCTGAGTGGACCCGTTCACCAGCCTATGCCACTAATTGTTTTCTTCCCAGACCTGAGATGTTCCCATCCTCCTTCTCCCAGAGGTCTGGGGGAAAAGGGGCTCCCCAGTACTTTTAAATGTGTGGTTCCTCTGGTTGTGGGCATGTATCTTCCTCCAGTTGTTGGCAAATGTCTTCAGTCTGTAGTTGTATTCCACTGAGCTGTATGTCTTTTGGTGCTAAAACAAAACACACCAGCAGCAAATCATGAGAATAGGTGAAGCTTACAAGAGGGAGTCTTTTTAGAGATCCCCTACCACCCAAGAATCTTCCACGGTGTCATGTATGTAGGCTGGTCTATTGTCCTTAGACAAAAGGATCATGAACATCTAAACTTCCTATCCCACCTCCTCTTCCCAAGTGCTGGGATTACAGGCATATATTACCATGCCTGGATTACACAGTGCTGGGGATCAACTCGGAGTTCCATGTATGCTAAGCAAGCATGCTACCTACTGAGCTGCATCCCCAGCCACTCTCTCAGGACAGACCTACAGTTAGATGGGACTCCATTCGTGGCCTCTACTGCCAATATCAGGAAGTTACAAAGCAATCCTTTACCTCCAGGCATCTGTGGCTACAGTGAAGGCCATGCAACCGTTAGAACATCAGTTAAGTGTTCAGGAGACCCCGCTGAGGACACCTGCCAAGTTCAGGTGGCCTGTGGACACCATGGCTTATTGCTGAGCCAAGTGGATGGCAGAATCCACCATTTTCAAAACTGTACATACTGCTGTTCTCAAAAGATTCTGCAGCCACTATGCAAAGTGCTCCAAAGACAAAACCCCAACAATGAAGTGAAGGCATGAAAGGCTTTTGCCAGGCTCTTCACTGAGCAGCACTATTTGGAAGTTTCCTTCACTGTATCCTTCCTGGAGTTTGGTCAGGGTGAAGCTCGGAAGGACCCAGGACAGAGCAAGATTGGAAAATTCCTCTCTTGTGTCTCAAATCTGATACCATTCAGTTTCCTAACAGGAAGCTTTGTAACAAGAGAAACTTCAAAAGAAGAAGTTGGCCACTGACCTGTGTCATCCATGACTTGAAGTGAAACTTTTCTGTAAAAGAAAGTAAAAAAAAGAAAAAAAAAAGAAAAAAAAAAGAAAAGATAGAATTAAGTCTGTCTTGAGATCATGTTGAGTCTAAAGCTAAGTAGGGCACTGAAGAGCTGACAGCATTTATTTATTTAGTTTTACTTTTTATATTATTATTATTTGAAGCAGGGTCTCACTATGTACCCTTGGCCCTCCTCATAAAGATCTACCTGCCTCTACCCCAAAGTGCTGGAATTAAAGGTGTGTGCCACCAGACCCAGCTGATTTGCATTTACAAAGTACCAAAGGTTAGTTAATGCTTGAGTATAAAAAGGAACTCAAACCACAAGAAATTTTAAGAAACTGCTATTGGTATGCAGTATATGGGGGAGGTGTGCACCCATGCACTCACGAGTTAAGGCCCTAAGTTGACTTTGGAGGTTGTCCTCTATCTTTCTTAGCTCCGTATTTTTTGAGACAGAATATCTGGAAGGACCTGCTCAGCCATTTGGCTATACTGGCTGGCTGGAAAGCTCTGGGGTCCTTCTGTCTCTGCCTCCCAGCACTGGGGTTCTAAGTGTGTGCTCCTACATCTGGCTTTTCTATGTGGGTGCTAGATCTGGTCCTCATACTTGTGTCAGGAACACTTTGTCCACTGAGCACCCTTGGTGTGTGGTGGTGGTGGTGGGGGGGGGTGTATACATCAGAAGACAGCTTTTGGGAGTTGGTTCTTTCCTTTCATCATGTGGATCCCAAGGAACTCAGGTCTCCAGGTTGGGTGGTAACTGTCTGGATAAGCAAAGATCAGCCACCCTGCTTTCCTGAAGCTCTCCCATGCTTGTGTGTGTGTGTGTGTGTGTGTGTGTGTGTGTGTGTGTGTGTGTGTGCCCACTTTGGTGGTGAAGCTGTCTTTGAGTTATTTCTAATTCTGTAAGTGACCCCTCACCCCAAATCCAGGAAGTAATCCCAGTAAAACTTACTGGTTTACCAAGTTGGACTTTGGTTGCATTCTACTTTGGCCTGTCATTGTTTCCCTATCAGGAGTGAGTAGATGTTTCTTTTTTTTTCCTTTTTTTTGTGGGGGTAGGGGTGGGGGTCAAGACAGAGTGTCTCTGTGTAATAGTCCTGGCTATCCTGGAACTCATTCTGTAGACCAGACTAGCCTGGAACTTACAGAGATCTGCCTACCTCTGCCTTCCAAGTGTTGGGTTTAAAGGCGTGCACCACCACTGCCCAACATAGGTTTTTTTTTTTTCCATGACTACACAGGAATAGAATTTTTGAGGTGCTGAGAATATTTTATTGTACATGATTTAAAATTTCCATTTTAAATTTAAATAGCTGCAAAAGATGTATTCAAATGGATGCTAAATGTTTAAATTTTTTATTTTTATTTTTTACAGTGGGTAGGTCTGCATACATGAACATACCATGGTATGACTATAGTGGTCAGAGGACAATGTTTAGAAGCATGTTCCTGCCACGTGGATTCTGGGAACTGAACTCAAGGTGTTAGGCCTGGAAACAAGCATCTTGACTCTTTGAAACATCTCACTGGCCCCTTATATTAAATACTGATATTTGAAAATAAGACCATTGGGCTAGGGAGATGGCTGAGCAGCTAAGGCACTGGTCATGAAAGAAAGAGGCCTAGAGTTTGGATCCCTAGAACCTACTAAATGCCAGTGGGGCATGGAAGCTAACCTGTAATTCCAGCCTGGAGTTGCAGAGGAGGTATGCCCAGAGTTTGTCCAGTAACACTAGCCAATTTAGTTTGATTGGTAGACCCTGCCTCCAAGAATAAAATAGAAGGAACAACAAGGAAGACTCCCAATATTAACGCTCCGTCTCCACATACACCTGTTCACATGTGTGCCCCCACACAAGAACATATATAATACATGCATATACCACCCCCCCCCATACAAACAGTGTTGGAGAGTTTGCTGGTCAGGGAGATACAAGCCTGTTAATTCTAGTACCTGGGAAGCTGAGGAAGAAGGATCTGGAGGAGTTCAAGGAAACCCTGAGCTACATAGACCCTGCCTCAAAACACCACAACCACCACCAAAAGATTTTGATATTTTACACATTTTTTTCTCAGGGTTTCTCTGTGGCTTTGGAGGCTGTCCTAGAACTAGCTCTTGTAGACCAGGCTGGCCTCGAACTCACAGAGATCCGCCTGCCTCTGCCTCCCGAGTGCTGGGATTAAAGGCGTGTGTCACCACCGCCCGGTAAAACTGTATCTCTTGTATGTGTGTTTAGAACAGTGTCTGGATATATAGTCCAGGCTAGTCATGTTTTGGCTCTGAGTGCTGGGATTACAAGCAAGTCACAATACCTGGTCTCTGAAACTATCTGTATCTGGATCATTTGGAACGGTTCCATGTTGCCCTGGGTATCCCCAGGGACCCATGCCAGCAAAATGAAGGTAATTTCGATGTGGCATTTACATCTCAATCCACAAGCCCCAGACCTGCTCTGGCAGCTAAGCCAGAGCCCTTTCTCTTGGGAAGAAAAAGCCTGGTTCTTCAAGACAGGTCCCAGGGCTCAGGGGATTCCAAACCCTGGTTAAGGACGTGCTGTGGCTGAATTCTTCAGAGAAGACAAACCTCAGCCCAGATCAGGCTCTGCAGCTGGCAGAAGTTGACACCTGTGCCTCTTGGGGGGTTTCCAAACCAACAAGAGGGGAGAATTTCGCATAGACCGTTGGTGGATAAGAACATAGATGACCTTAGGGGAACCTGAGATCCATCCTAAGCTTACTATAACTGTCCATTTAATTTATTATTCATTTTTTACATGTGTTTGTGCACAGAGGGTGTGCAGTGTACGGGTGCACTGAGCATGCTCAGAGATGTCACATGTTTTCCTCTACCACTCTCCAGTTTACTGAGGCAGGGATCTTTAACTGAACCCAGAGCTCATAGTAATCTAGCTAGCCTGCTTACCCTGGGAACCCCCATCACTGCCCGGAGTGCTGCCATTACAGGCGGCTCCTGTGCCTGACCGAAGTTTACATAGTTCCGGGGATCAGAATTTGTACACTAAGCTCTCAGGCTTGTATATCAAGTGCTTTTCCCACTGGGCTCTCTCTGTAAAGGAACAGTTTTTATGACCAGGGCATGGCACATGCCTGTAAACTCAGTACTTGGGGGAGAGAGGCAGGAAGGTCAGGAATTGAAGCTCATCCTTGGCTACATAGTGAGAAACAGAACAAACAAAACCAAAAATGGATGGAGGGGAATCACAAGGCAAATCCCTAGGCAAATACAGTTACTGGAGGAGAGAAGATACATCTTCTTTAGGGCTGTAGCCTCTCTGATAAGGTGCCTGTTTCTGTTTCGTTTCTGTAAATAACCCTAATAAAATCCATATGGTCAAAAAAGGTTTAGAGAGAGAGAGTGAGGGAGGGAGGGAAGGAGGGAAGAAAAGGGACAAACTGGGAAGAGGAAGAAAGTGGAAGTGACAATAGAGGCTGAAATATGATCACAGTATGTTAAATACATGTATGAGAATATAATAATGAAACCCATCATTATGTTTAATTAATATATGCTAATAAAATCATTAACAAAAAAGAAAGTATAGTTTTGTATGTCCTACTTAAAGACCGACAGCAGGGCTAGAAAACCACAGCCCACACTTTAATTGAAGGGCTCTTTACACTTAAAAATGGTTGGCAAGCAGGACGCGCGCGCGCGCGCGCGCGCGCGTGTGTGTGTGTGTGTGTGTGTGTGTGTGTGTGTGTGTGTGTGTGTGTGTAAGAACAGCTGCACCTGAAAATCATTTAACTTCTAACTTCACTGTCCATAAGTAAACGTCTAGTAGAATAAGCTACCTGTGGCTGCTTTTGCCCCACAAGCGGGAGTTTAGGAGTTGCTACGGAGACCGACGATGTACAGAACTAAAATATTTGCTAGCTAGTCTTGCACTTTGCCAAGTTAGGGTTGCTTTTCTGACCCAACTCTTCGCGCACACCACGCGCACTAGGGTTAAAACTGCTGTGGGTAGTGTGTTTCTTAGGGCGGGAAGCTTGTTCAGCGAGCCACAGATGGACTAACAACCAAGGCAGGGAGATCCCCCCCCTCGGAGGGGTGGCAGGTCCACGGACAGAGCCAGAAGAGGCTGGAACGTCCTGCTGCGTGGCAGGGCAAGAAAGTTCTGCGTCCCCAGCTGTCCCAGGTGGATGGCAGAAAGGGTTGAGGGCTTCCGTATCTAGGCCTGGACAAGAGGGACTCTGGGCACCCGCCGGCCTGTCCCTCGGATCACGGGTTCCTCAAGACCACCTGGGGGCTCCCGTTCCCCCTCCAGTGCCCCGGGAGCTCTGCGCTCGGCTTTTTGTCCCACGTACCTATGGCGTTCACGGTCAGCTCGGTGGTGGCCCGGGCACTCAGCAGCCAGGCCCCGGCGCACAGCAGCCACAGCGCGGCCCACATCGCAGAGCTCAATGCCGGCTGCGGTGGAGCGCCCTAGGAGCCCAGCCGGCAGGAGAGAGGTGGGGCGACGTTAGCCTCCGCCTTGGCGACACTGATTCCTCCCCCGCTCCCTCCCTCCACTACACTCCTGCTCTTTTCCTGGAAAGGAAGGAAGGGCTCGGGACCAGGCTCTGATGGCTGGTCCCCATCAAGCTGGAGGGAGCACGGCCTGATTCCCAATACCCCTGTCTGTCCCCAACTCCGGAAACCTCTCCATGGGGGTTTCATCTCCCTGGCTGGCCTTTCCCAGGAATAGAGGAACAAGAGGGCTGTCCTGACTGCTCCCAACAAGCTTTTGGATTTCTTCTGAGGAAGTCACACTGTACCTATTTGGCCATTTTCTTTATTTTGCAAGTCCGAAGGGGGAAATGGATACATTTAAGGTCCTCGTAGGAAATAAACAGACAAAGCACATTTTGAACTAAGGAGCCCTTGCCAGGACTCCTCTGAAGGAGAAAAGGGAATTCAGCCAACATAACACCAGGCCTGGCACCCGTGGAGGCCAGGCTGTCCCACTTGTATCACCACCCTGCATAATGGCAGTAGTGTTTTTATTTTTGTTGTTGTTGTTTGTTGTTCTGTTTTACTTCTTATTTTACAAATGGGAAACCGAGCCCTTAGGAATAGATGATGTCAGTTTTCCCCTTAGGGACTCTAAGCCTACTGAGGCAATCTTTTTTTTTTTTTTTGTTTTGTTTTGTTTTTTCAAGACAGGGTTTCTCTGTATAACAGCTCTGGCTGTTCTGGAACTCACTCTATAGACCAGGCTGACCTGGAACTCACAGAGATCCACCCACCTCTGCCTCCCAAATGCTGGGATTAAAGACTAGTGTCACCACTGCTGGGCTATGTAGCATTAATACTGCCTCTGAGGCGATTATCTTATTTCCCATGTAGCCCAGGCTGTCCTTGAACTTGTAATCCTCTTGCTTCAGCCCCCTTAACAAGTATCCCTTGGCAGTCCATGGCATTTTGATGAAGGCTGCTGAATGACCTTCCTCTCCTGAACTTCTTTTGTCAGATCCTGCCTTTCAGGTTCCAGGGGAACAGATTCCAGGAGTTTGTTTTTAAGATTTGGTCCAGTGCAGTGGTTCTCAACCTGTGGGGTTGTGACCCTTCTGGGGGTAGAACCACCCTTTCACAGGAATGGCCTAAGATCATCAGAAAACCTAGATATTTACATTATGATTCATAACAGTAGCAAAATTACAGTTATGATGCAGCAGTGAAAATAATTTTATGGTTGGGCAGGGTTTCCACAACATAATGAACTGCATTAAAGGGTCGTAGCATTAGGAAGGTTTCAAACCACTGGGTTAGTGTGTCTGACCAGTTCTCAGGACTCTAAGGAGTCTCAGGGCTAAGGATGTAACTCAGTGAGTACGGCCCAGGCTGCAGGAGGATCTAGGTTCAATGTTTAGTATTGCCAGAAACAGACACATACACACCAAATAACCAAACCAGGAGCCACCAGAAAAAGACACATCTCCTGGGTGGTCTGGCCAGCAGGTTGGACATTGAATCACTTATCAGTTCTGACAGGCCTTGGAACATGGCTCCAAGAACAGATACTATGTAAAGGGCTCCCGTTTTAGGGTTTTAGACTTGATGATTCTGTGATGGCAATATGCAGGTGAAAGTGTGATTTCATTTTGAATTTTGAGCTCTTTCCAGGGCAGCAGCTTCAGTTACCTGCAGCTCCTGTCAGCTGAGAGCTATTGAAGGGGAGCAGCTGGCCTTCTAAAGTAAAATGTTTGAGGCAAATGGCATGAGCTGATCTGGTCTTTATTATGTAATGGGCTTTATGTCAAATGGTCTTGCCCAACTGTTGGCTAACATGGGCCTTCTGAACACATTTCCAGTAGTCTGGACTAAACTGTGATGGTTGCTAAGTTGGATATAAATTAAAATGCACCGTTGATTTATAGTGTTTTCAACCACGGAAGTGGAAGAGCACTTGCATTTATGTATATATAGATACAGATACATAGCCAAGCCACACGCATGCAAGCATGTGCTTTCAAGTGTGGGCACATGTGTGTGCAGGTGTTTTCGTGTAAGTAAGTGTGCACATGCACATGGAGGAGCAAATAATTCTAAGTGTCTTTCTTGATTAATCTGCTTTATTTATTGATCAGATTCGAGCTATTCTAGTCAGGCAGTTTGCTATGGTCTCTCTCTCTTGAATGCTGCAATTAAACAAAAGGCACCATACTTGTCTGAGTTTTGATGGGTTCTGGGAATCCGACCTCTGGTCCTCACACTTGTGCAGCAAATACTTTACCCACTGAGCCATCTCTCCAGCTCCTGCACGTGTACTTCTGATAGAGCTGATGTCCTTCTGGAAGTGAGCTATGCTTTGAGGACAATGTCTCTGAAGTGAGCCTACATGTTTAATATTTGAGGTGTAAATCCCTGGTCTGATGGAGTTGTCTTCTGTTGCAGATGTCCTACCCTGCAGGTGTGCTGGGACTGCCTCATCCCTCTGTCACCCTGGCCACCTAGAGAGAAGCAGATTTAAGAGCCCTGATTATTGAATTGGCCCAGGGCTGGTCTAATGATTTAATGATTATAGATTATCAGAAGGTGGAAGCCCCTGGTGTAGAGAGAGTGGAGGGCACCTACTTGGTCACTTGGAGACCAATATGTTGTTCTAATCTTACCACAGACATACCATCATCTGAACAAATGGCTTGCTCTCAGAGGGCCTTAGTTTCCTCATCTACAAAATAATAAGTGTCCTTGTCTAGCAGCAGGGTTAAATATAGCCCCCAAGAAAATGTTGTAGCATAGCCCTGAGCATGACACTGGAGTGGTAACTGACCACATGTGGGCTTCACCAAAGCCCAGAACACTTTGTGTCCTGAGTTCTGGTTGATGGTCAGTTTGTCTGCCCTTCTAAAGTCAGCTATTGCCTTTGCACCTGTGGTGTCTTCTCCATGGATCTTGGCTTCTGTGCCTCTGCAGTGGGTAATGCTGAGGCTGGGGCTAGTGGCAGATCCTTGTGGGGACATGCACTCAGTAGAATCCGCAGGTCTCTTTCTTCAGGTTATCTGGTCAAATACATTCTGACTACTGCTGGGAAGGGGCTTTCCATCTGAAATTAAGTCCAAGTTCATTGACTTTAAAACAGGGTCATCTTGGGATTCTTGTAATCATAGGGCCCTCAGAGACAGAATGTTGTGGGGTATCTACTAGAGAAGACTGATCAGACATCGGTTTAAGTCAATATAAAGTCTTTATTAGCAGGCTGGCATCTACACTGGGTGTTTGATATCCCAGGGAATCCACAAGCCTTTCTCATGGTGAGCTATTAAGCACAAAAAACATATTCTGGGTTGACATACTTCAGTTAACAAGAACAGTTAGCCAGAAGCAGAGCTACAGACACACACACACACACACACACACACACACACACACACAAAAAAAAAAAAAAAAAAAAAAAAAAAAAGCAACGTTTAGAGATTTTCCCAGAACTGTGGACTTTGATGGATTAGGTCTTTGTTTTCATTTTGGAAGGTGGTACTTACTGTCTGAGTACCATAAAAACATGCTGAGTTTTATGGCCTGAATGGTACTTTCATCATGGTGTCAGTTGAGCTGAGTCTGGGAACCTCCTAAGATCTGAGGCACTGTTACAGGAAGAACAGAAGGGAAGTAGAAAATTAGGGAAGAGAAAGTCAGAGAGGATAAAAATGGGGCAGAGGAGACTGGGGATGTAACTCAGCTGGTAGAGTATTTGCCTAAATGCACTAAACCTTGGTTTAGTCCCTAGCATCAGTCAGGTGGTGGTGACATACGCCTTTAATCCCAGCAGGAGACAGGAGACAGAGGCAGATGGATTTCCAAGTTCGAGGTCAGCCTTGTCCACAGACTGAGTTCCAAGATGGTCAGGGCTACACAGAGATACCCTGTTTTGAAAAACAAACAAACAAACAAACAAACAAACAAACAAAATCCCCAGTACCATATGAAATGGAATATGGAAGTATATATGAGGCAGCAGGATCAAAAGGACAAGGTCATCTTCAGTTATATAGACAGTTTAAGAGCTCAACCTAGTCTACAATAGACCTCATGTGAAGGAAAAAGTCAGGAAGGGATGACATAGGAAGTGAGCCAGACAGCTTGGAACCATGGAGTAAACTCTTCCTGCTACAGATGGCTCTTCAGAGGGCATAAGCCAAGGAAAGCAGGTAGGCTTTATGGGCTGGAAATGGCCTTGCTTGACTCCAGCTCGGGGACCCGAGTTCTATAACAACACAGCGCTAAACTCTGTCAACAATCTCAGTGAGTTTAGAAGTTAATTTGCCTCTGCAGCCTGGAGAAAGGAGAACTCTGCCAGGCATTTTGATTTTGACTGGGGAGACCTCAGGCAGAGAGACCCATTAAGACCATGTGATTTCTGAACCACAGGCTGTTGGGGAATACAAGTATGTTGTTTTCAGCCTCTAGGTCTGGAGCAGTGATTATGTAGCAATAGGGAAGTGATACACACAGTCACATGCCTTCGGTTCTCTCCTATTGTGTGGGACCCGGAGATCAAACTCAACCATCCAGCTTGGTGACAAATGCCTTCACTAAATGAGCCATCTTACTGCCACTCCCCCTTTTAGTTTTTGATTAGAATACATTATGTATATATACTAATTGGTTTCGTTAGGAAATTTTCACACTTGTATACACTGTATTTTGATCATTTTTATTCCCACAATTCTTTCTTGCCCCTGTCGTGGTGTTCAAGTCCACTGGAGAAACCAGAGACTTAGACTCATTTCAGTTTTAGATGAAATGAACTTATTCTTCCTGCTAGCAGAAGGAAGGCAGCCTTAGAGCCAGTGAGTGCAGCCTGCCCTGTGAAAGCGGATGCTAAGGGGGTTTTAAGGGCAGACATCAGAAAGGTATTAATTACAAATATCCATGGAATTCACAGCCAGGCAAGAGAACTGTTTTACTCCCCTCAGCTGTCTTTCCTTCCCGCTATATAGTGGTCAAAGACCATTTCATCCCTTTCCCATATGGATAAGCAGCTTTTACAGAAGCAAAGGCAGTGCTGATACCTACCTCACAGCCCATTATCCTATTTTTATCTCAACTGCAGCCACTAGGATCTCCCAGGTATCCCAGAGCAAAAGGTCAATGGCCCCTAAGGGATGCCTGGCTCCATGTTAAGTTTCTTTAGTTATCATGGGGGGAACTATAAATGCTTATTCAGGGCTGAGTAATGACTGGGATAGACTAATTCACTTCTGGGCAGGCAATAACACAGTGCCACTGGGTCAGGGCTGGCTGTCACATCCCTACAGTTCCACCCCCACTATTCCTTCCCCTTCAGCTTGCACGGATTACAGTTCCCCTTCTATTACCATGTCCCATCCCCCTCTCTTTTTGGTGACCCACTGAGTTTAATTATAACTAGGGTTCCTTATAGGAACAGTAACACTGGTTACTGACAAGAGCCTGGGCACTTAGCAGTGGTTACAACACTGGAGAAATTGTCTCTCCCGACCTCAGCAACCATTATAGCATTTATAGCATTAAGGAGGGGTCAGGACTCATCTCCCACCCCCTTCCTCCATGACAGGATATTACAGGCCCAGGACCTGTGAGATGGCTCAGAGAGGGGAAAGTGCTTGTTGTGCAAGCCTGGTGACCAGAGTTTGATCCCTGGGCCCTACATAAAGGTAGAGGAAAGAACCAACTCCAAAAAGTTGTCTCCTGACCTCCACCATGTGTGCCCTCCCCCAGTAATAACAACCGAAGGAAAAAGAAAAGGAAATGAATGTGGACAGGCCCAATCTTGGGATTACAGTGGTAATCACAGCTGCTGAGTTCAAGAGAGCAATGGCTCCATTACACCCAGAAGAGAGTGTGCCATAGAACGCCACACACCCTCTATCATACATTCTTTCTGTCCCCTTATCCATAATGTCCCCTGAGGTTTTGGCGGAGGTGGATAGACATTGCATCTAAGGTTCAGCTTTCACAGTCAATTATTCTCAGATCATAGACCAGCCAGGAGTCTCTGCTTTAACCTTACCCACTGCAGGAAGAAATCTGTTTAGTCTGACAATATCTCTATCTGTGAACCTTAATGAAAACATTTAGAAGGTAATTTTGGGGGTGTATTGTATCCAGTTAGCAAAACAAGGGCAGTAACTTCTCCACCAGGGCCCATGACCTCCTGACCCTTGGGTTCTTGGCCAGGTTTCCAATACCAGATGTGATTTGCCTCCTTTGGAGCAGGCCTCAGATTCAGTCACTAAATGGCTGATGATTCACAATAGTTAGGAATGGAAACAACCTAAATGTCCTCCAGCTGACAAATAAGCAATGGGAATGTGGTACATATACACTGCGGACCACTCTTCAGCCACAGAGAACAACGAAATTATGAAATTTGTAGGAAAATTTATGGATGGAACTAGAAAAGTTCATACTGAGTGAGGTAACTCAGACCCAGAAAGACAAACTTCAAATGTTCTCTATCATCTGAGGTCTCTACTCCAAATCTTCAGATGTAAAAACATAGCCTGGAGTAACTAAAGAAACCAGGAACCACCATCAGGGTCGGGGTGTGAGGGAGCAATAAAGACTGGAATAGCAGGGTATACGTGATCTGATGAGGGAAATGGGAAAACCAGGGGGCACTCTAAGGAGATAAATGGGAGGGAGATAAATACAGAAGGGAGGAAGGTAAAAATAAGAATAAAGATGTCTGAAAAAGCCATTAGAAATCATTT
Organism: Cricetulus griseus; assembly: GCF_003668045.3. NCBI lineage: Eukaryota > Metazoa > Chordata > Mammalia > Rodentia > Cricetidae > Cricetulus > Cricetulus griseus. The sequence goes on along the minus strand of NC_048597.1, from coordinate 199,379,286 downwards.
ACCCAACCTATTTACCTAAAATTATATATATAATAAATATAAGGCTGTGTATACATATACCTGTATAAGTTTAAATAAAAATTTCCCATTTGGGCTGACAATGCTTCTTATAAGAACCAAAGATTGGGCTGGGAGGTGGTGGCGCACACCTTTGATCCCAGCACTTGGGAGGCAGAGGCAGGCGGATCTCTGTGGGTTTGAAGCCAGCCTAGCCTGGTCTATAGAGTGAGTTCCAGGACAACAAAGGGTACACAGAGAAACCATCTTGAAAAACCAAAACCAAAAACAAAAAAAACCCCAAACCCCAAACAACAACAGCAATAACAGGGAATTAGCTCTGCTGAATCCTTTTCTTTCAAGGTATGCAGAAGGCACAGAGGGAGAACAATCACAAGTCACAAATTAGCATTGGATGACTGTATTTTTCTGATGTACTCTCCCCATATAGTCCTAGGCCATCCTGGAAATTGAAATCTTCCTACCTTCGGGCATTACAGATGTTTGACATCAAACTCAAATGTTCCTTTGTTTGTTTGTTTGTTTTGAGACAGGATTTCTCTGCTTAACAGTTCTGGTTGTCTTGGAACTTGCTCTGTAGACCAAGCTGGCCTTGAATTTACAGAGATCCACCTGCCTCTGCCTCCTGAGTGCTGGGATTAAGGGGGTGCGCCACCACCGCTTGGCAAAAGTTACTTTTTTGTGTGTAAGGTTTAAGATAGAGGCAACTTTAGTATCACAGCAAATAACAGTTGGGAGATGGGGCCATTACCCCTCTATTCCTGACTTCTCCCATCATCTGGGCCATTGAGTTTCAGCTTGTTGAGCTTTCTTGTGAGTGATTCCATTTTGATTTGTGGTCTTTGGTGGTGGAGACTAATGCAGGGACTTGGTCCACAGCAATGAGGTCTTCCCTAATTTTCATCTAACAGGTGTGAAGCAGCCACCAGAATGGCTTCAGTTGGATTGTAAAGTGACTTGGACCTTTTGTTAGCTCCTTTATGAACCAGATGACATCCTGCTGAGCCACTTTGGTCACTTCCCATCACCGTGGATCAGAGACAAGGTCCCAGAAGAGTGTTTTCTGGTTACACAAGGCCAAGGAATAAGGATACCAGCATCTCTTGGCCAAACACTGAAAGCCCTACACAGTAGCCTTAGCACAACTTGGAGGCCTGTGGAGGAGCCCAGAGGGGACTTCCATCACAGTCAGGGCTGGGGGAAGTTGTTCTGGTGGAAACTCCACCCCATCCCTGGCATCCATATACCCAAAAAGTCTGGAATGTTCTGGTGGAAATTCCACCTTTAGCCCCTTGCCCCATCTCGGAAAGCCCACTAAATGATGACCCCTCCCCTAGATATGGTCAAGGGTACTCCCACAGGGCATTTAAACCTCCCTCCCAAAACACACACACACACACACACACACACACACACACACACACACACACACACACACACTCGGTTTATCTCGATCTCTCTGCTCTGCGGGCCAGAAAATCATCCGGGAATGTTTTACCCTAAGCCTAGGCCTTTTCTTTCTTGTTCTCTTTCTTTTTCTCTCTTCTTTCTTTCTTCCTTCCTTCCTTCCTTCCTTCCTTCCTTTCTTTCTTTCTTTCTTTCTTTCTTTCTTTCTTTCTTTCTTTCTTTCTTTTTGGTTTTTCAAGACAGGATTTCTCTGTGGCTTTGGAGGCTGTCCTGGAACTAGCTCTTGTAGACCAGGCTGGTCTCGAACTCACAGAGATTCCCCTGCCTCTGTCTTCTGAGTGCTGGGATTAAAGGTGTGAGCCACCAACGCCTTTTCTAATTCTGTTTGGTTTGGTCTGATTTGGATTGCTGTGTCGGCGGACAGGTTTATCAGGGTGCAGAGATTTTTCAGAAGTGATATGGTCCAGCTGAGAAAGGGCATCCTCAGAGGGGATCTGAAGAGATGGCTCAGTAGTTGAGAGCATTTGTCATTCTTGCAGAGGTCCTAGGTTCAATTCCCAGGCCCCACATGGTGGCTCATAGCCATCCCTAACACCAGTTTCAGAGACCCAACAAGCACACATGTGGTGTAAGACCCCCAGAAGCTCAGGCCTCCAGGATCTTTTCCCAGGACCGAGGTCACCCCAATCACCAGGCGGATTTGAAAGCTTGATGCAAAGAGCATGAGGCTTTATTATAGTTGTTTAATGAGGTAACCCCATGTTAGCTCGGGCCTTCCATCCACCCACCATGGCTGATGGCTAGAAAGACAGCTCGAAGCGGCTGCATAGAGATCTTATAGGGCAGCATAAGGGGAGTGTCTAGGGGTACGCACAAGCTCAGGATTGGTGTGCCTCCAAGCTTGGAGGGCTTGCCCTGTGTTGATTGGTCAACTGGTTGTTGACCTATAGGTCCACCCAGGGTGGTTGCTATGCTCTGCACATCATTGCTGTGCACTTGTCCGTAAAGCACACCCAGAGCCGTAAAGCATAGCACCACCAGCTAACTTCTGATTGGTTCCTTGCCACGAGGCAGGCATCTAACCTCTTAGTGACTAAGGCAAGGTCAGACAAGCATGTGTTCAGCTGTTATAGCTGCTGAAATGGGGAGCTGGTCCCTTCAGTGGTACATATACACACAAGCAGGCAAAATATTCACACACCAAGAAAAGAGAAATCTATAAAAAATAAAAATGGGATATAGTCTTAAGTTTGGATTATTTGGCATTAAACTTTTTTTCATTTTTTTGCTGGGCATGATGGGATACCTCTGTAATCCTGACACTGGGGAGTCCAAGGATTACCCTGAATGAAAGCCAATCTGAACTACACAGCATGACTCTGTCTCAAAATCAAGATTGATTACACATTTTGCATTAAAGGACTTGGTGTGGTGATGTACTCCAGTAATCCCAGCACTGAGAAAGTAGAGGCAGTGAAGGGATGGCTATAATAAAGCCTCGTGTAGTTTGCAACAAGCTTTCACCTCTGCATGGTGATTGGGGTGGCCGAATTCCTGGACGGAGACCCTGGGGTCCTGAGTCTCTGGGGGTCTTTCATTAGGAAAATGGAGAGATCAAGGCCAACCTCAGCTACATGACAAACTTAGGTCAGCCTGGGCAATATGACACATTGTCTCAATACTCCTCCACAACGTATTGCATTAAATCAGGTATGGTGGTGCTCACGTATAATCCAAGCACTTGGGAGATGAAGGCAATGTATCAGGAATTTAAGGTCAACTTGGGGTATGTGAATCTGTATCTTAAATGAACTAACAAGCCACCACATTAAACTATGATGAATTCATCTACTGAGTGGGAACTCATTAAATTTTGCAGCTGGTATGCCTTACTTCTCTCACTCTGACTCTGACTCCATCGAGATGCACCAACCTCTGGACTTTGCTGTAAGCCCCTTCTGCACCATCTTCCAGTTTCCTTCCCAGGGCCTCCTTTATTCTGTGCCGGGTCAAGACAGTGCAGAGGTTCCTCCATCTTATTTTCTTACTTAGGCCAGTTTCCAGGTTTAACTAGAATCTGATCTCCTTGATGGAGAATCCTGTGGAAAACTACCTATCTTTATTCTAGGAACCAAAGGTCAGGATGTCCTAGCTTACTTGTCTTAGCCTTTGTTAAAACTGCTTGTTTGTGTGGAAACACCTCCAGCTAATCCTTTGTTTTAGCTGCTTGTTGGTGTGGAATTTAGGGTTAATCTTAGCTTCTTTTGAAGCCGCTTGCTTCAAACGACTTTGTGTAGCCTATCAAGGTGCCTCCACAAGGTCCCTACCCTTAAAAACACTTGGGTGTGGTCCTAGCCTGCTGGAATAAAGACCTTCAATCGGCTGGTGAGCTCCCTGTAACAATCCTCCTGTCAATGATAAATTCTCACTGTAAATTCACTTTTGTTTTTAGATCCTCTGTGGCTTATCCCTTGAGATTTTAATGACTAATATTACTGCCTTCATCGGGGCACAAGTCAGCTGTCTATCCTGCCCTCCTCTGCACGTCTCCATGACCACATACTGGAAATCTCTTCCTGAATTCCTGCTTGTACCTTACACAGTCAGTCTTGCTTAATCCTGTCTGACTTGTAGGGTTTCCTGAGTACACTGATTGCAAACATCCTTGCACCCTTTTGCTATACTAGTCTAAGTGCCTAGTAGCAGTTTCCGTACCTTAGTGTGGGCTGGCAGTTCTGGAGATTACAGTGACCTTGCCCTCACTGGTGAAACGGAGGTTGTTGACATCCTTACACACTCAAAAGCAGAACTTTAAACCCTGGCAGCTCTGTGCACTTGCAACAGGCTTCAGCCACTGCTTATTTTGAGTCAGGTAGAAAAAGACTTGTGGCATTGACTACACCTGGGGATTTGTTTGGTGTGTGTGTGTGGTGTTTCTGGATGACTGAGGTTTGGAGATGCTGTATTTACTGGCAGAAGAGGCCCTGGGGTCTGAGGAAGGCACTAGGTTGGAGCCAACTTCATGCATGGGGTTTGGGAATGTGCTGAAGGCGTACAGGGACCAAAGACAGAAACAGAGGCTGTGCATTTGTGGTTGGAATAGGGTTGGAGGGCAGTCGTGGGCCCCAGACTCTTGTACAAGTCAAAGGACAGTTTCCAGACTGGCCTGGAGACTGGAGAGCACTCTCTCTGAGTGAGCAGTTTTTGGCTCCCCTTTCTGGGACTCACAAGTGGCCTGGACTGTATTTGGGTCAAGAGTCACTTGGTCTGAGTGTGGGGCTAATTGCTTGGTAAACAGCAGCCTTCACAGATGTTATGATAAGGTCTGATGGAAGACCTGGCTGCACCATCAAGTAATCAGGTTGGCCAACAGGGAGCTGCAGGATTTCACCACCGTTCCATGGTTCCATGATGTGGTACTTCTAGGTGACTTCGTGAGTAGGTCTGGACCCCACCATCTGCCATGGCCTTCAAACCATCTGTCCTTTTCTTTCTCTCTGACCTCCTCTCACATTGTCACTCAGGGGACTGGGTCATCTGGGACATTCTGACAGTCCTCTCTCCAGGAACCCTAGCTTTCTATGCTTTCAGGGACCCGTTTTTATTTGGTTTTGTTTCTGGTGTGGGCCATGGAACCCTGGACCTTACCCTTCCTAGGCGAGGGCTCTCCACTGAGCCACAGTCCCAGGCACAAGGGTTCTTTCTAGGTGTGGTCCTAGAACCAACAGCTCAGGAGTTATGACCCTCAGGCTTCCCACCTGTGCAGTTCACTGCCCTTCTCAGGCAAATTGGTACGTTCCTGCACCCGAGAGGCCAGAGTCCTTGTCTCAATGTTAGTACCACTGCTTTGTGGACAAAGTAGACCCAGGCCCTGAATTCCTGGGCTCTAGTGGTCCATCTGTCTCAGCCCTGGTAGCTGGGACTACATGTGTGCTGCCCTGTGCAGGACTTAGGTTTGGTATTGAGGTTAAATTCACATGTAATAAAACTAAATCATTTTAAGTTAGGCCTGGTGGTACTTGCCTGTGATCCTAGCACTTGACAGAGACAGGGGGATCTCTGAGAACAGCCTGGCCTACACAGTGCATATCAAATGAGACAGGGCTACAGAGTAAGAGCCTGTCTCAAAAACAAAAAAAGAACAACAACACCCCCAACATTTTAAAGTGTACAATTCGGTGTGTTTAGTAGATGCACAGGATTATACAACCATTACCCTCTCTCTAGTTTCAAAGCAGTTTAAGAACACTCTACAACACCACACTGCTCACGACAGCCCCTCTGTTCTCTGACAACCAGTGAACTGGTTCTGTCTGTGGATATTTCATGTAAGAAGAATCATATATTTGACTTCTCTGAGTCTGTCTTCTTTTACTTATCACCCAAATTGTAGTTTATATCAATATTTCATATCTTTTGGAGGCTGGATATGTGCCAGGTTATCTCTGGACCTTTAGGCTATTTTCTTCTGTGGGCCACTGTGTGGAATGCTGTTAGGAATGTTGCCTGCACAAATAGCTCCCCAATATGAGTACACGTAGAAACAGATTCCCACTCAGCCAGGGTGGCCTCAAACATTTTATGTAGCCAAGATGGCCTTGAACTCCTTGTCTTGCTGCCTCAACCTTCAAAGTGTTATCACATCAACTTTCATTTCATTTATTTATTTAGCTGTCCTGGGAATTGAACCCAGGGCCTCAAGCGTGCTAAGCAGGTTCTCTATCATTGAGAACTTAGCTCATTGAGCCTTAGCTCATTGTTATTTTTAAATGTACCATAAACAAATCTTCTCAAAGTGTTCAATAAAAAATCAGCAATGCAATTATATTGATAGAGATTTTTCATTGTGCTTTTTCATTGTGTTTTCAATAAATTTTAGGAGTAGAGAGGGCTCTTAGAAGCCAAAGTTAGAGACCAGTTGGCCCAAGGTGACAGAAGAGACAATGTTGCCTGAATGGAGAGATAATTAAGAGTTGACATAGTCTGGACCTCATGACCCCCTGAAATGGGAGTGAGAGAGGTGGCATTGTGACTTGGTTAAGTGGGTGGGAGGGTTAGCAGAGGGCTCATGGATGGTGGGAAAGATGGCAGAAGTGGCAGATCAGCCTGGTACAGCTGTGTTAGAAGTGGGTGTAGGGAACCCAAACTAGGACAATGGCTTAACAGTTGGCTGTAAGGGTCTGGAGCCTGGAGAGAGGGTGGTGGTGGCTGGAGCTGGAAGTGTGGGAGTTATTCCACTTGTGGGCTTCTCCTCAGCTGAGTCATTGGTGCAGGAAGTCAGGAGGTGGGTGGATGCTTGTTACCCAGGTATGCACGGACAAGAACTCTTGTTACTCAGGTACGCACGTACAGGAACTCACTCCATAATGTGGGCAAGTGGGCGGATCTGGGTGGTACCTTTTTTTTTTAAGATTTTATTTATTATGTATACAACATTCTGCTTCCATGTATATCTGCACACCAGAAGAGGGCATCAGATCTCATAACGGATGGTTGTGAACCACCATGTGGTTGCTGGGAATTGAACTCAGGACCTCTGGAAGAGCAGTCAGTGCTCTTAACCTCTGAGCCATCTCTCCAGCCCCCTGGGTGGTACCGTTATACACTCTGGATCAGGACTGCCATTGGGAAAAGATACTCTGACCATTGAACAGCATGAGAGTAAGCCATTTGGGGAGGGGCAGCCAGATGCCGGTGGTACCATTTGCCACGATGAAGCCCACTTACGCCAAAGGATACTGTGATGGTCAAGCTCGTTTTCTTTTTCCTATGTAGCAAACTTGAATACTATTAATTTCACACACAACAACAAAGGAAGAAGGATCAGGGTTCCTACACACCCTCTCCTCCTTAAGATTCAAGTCTGGGGTGTCTGAGCTCCAGCAAGACAAGTAACAGCACATGAAAGACTGGTGTTTTTGAGGTCATTGCTGAAATGGAGGAGGGTTCTCAGCACAAAGGACAGTTGACAAAAGTGTCCAGACCAATCTCAGTGGAATGTGATAGAGCCTTGGCGAAGAGCAAGGCTGAAGGACTTCCCGGGGGAGAACAGACACTTGGCTGTGAGAGCCATGAAAGGGGAAGAAGCCAGCAGCACCAATGTCATAACAGCATGTGGCTATGTCCTCACCCCATGGGAAGGGGGTGGGGATAGGTCCTAACCACTGGGCAGGGCTGGCTACAGCCTGGGGTGGGTGGCCAGGAGAGGAACCCAAAAAGGACCAGGAGAGACGATATGATAGACAGATGAGCCTGTCTCAGGGCAACATTAGGCTCAGCAGCTCCAGCTCCTCCACTGGGACTATTCTCTGAGAGTCCACCCTGGGGACAGCAACTGGAAAGGAGCTGTCAGGCTCTCTACCACTTCAGTTGGCATAGCTATACTGCAGGACCTGCTGAGGGACAAGGAGCTTCCTGGCAGTGGAGACCTGCCCTGGCTTTCCCAGCGTTGGGCATTCGTCTTTGTTGCCTGGTGTAGTGGGCTGGACAAATGACGTCATAAAGTAGCAGAGGTGGCCCACGGAGTGCACTTGTCGGCTACACCAGTCACTCCTACCTTTTTTCCCCAGGCCCAGCTTCTTGGTGTAGGCAGCTTCCAGGAAGCAGTCCAACCACATGGTGGTCAGCTTTGCGTGGCTCTTGGCCAGGGCCATTAGCTACAAGGCACTCCACAAGGCCTTCCTCTGGAAGGTCTCATCCTGTGAGACCACAATCACTATCTTGCTCTCGTTGGTCACAGCCTCACAGAACCCCATGATGTCCAGGAGAATCTGTCATGTGCCAATCCAGGGGTTCCTACAGCCACATCCAGGGGTTCCTACACCACTTTCTGGGGCAGGCAGCTTGACACTACTGCTGTAATACATGTCTTTGGTGTATTTGATGACCAGGCACTTGTTGTAGGTCATTTGAAAGCACTAGACATTACATTAAAGGACATTTGTGGGACAGGGACTGACTCAGTGGTTAAGGCTCTTTCTGTACAAGTAGACCATTGGAGTTTGGGAGCCAGCACCACATAAATGCTATGTGATTGAGATAACATCTTGTAATGCCAGCATTTGGAAAGTAGAGATGGGAGATTTCTGGAACAAGATGGATAGATAGGCGAGCTAGATAGTTTCCGGGTTCAACGGGGAAACCCTGCCTTCCTTCTTATAGAAAAGTATTAAATACTATTACAGGAGGTTGTAGTTTTGGTCTATGCTCTGCAGTGGGCCTCAACCAGACTGAAAACCAAATCAGAGTCACTCACAGTCAAGTCTCACATCACCAGCCCTAAATCAAGCTTTTAGTTGACCTTTAAAACCAAAGGCAGGATGTGGTAGCATATGTCTTTAATTTCCACACTGGGGAGGTAGAGGTAGGAAGATCTCTATGAATGAATTCAAGGCTAGTCTGGTCTATGTAGTGAGATCCAGGCCAGCCAGGGCTACACAATGAGACCCTGTCTCAAAACCAACCAACCAACCAACCAACCAACCAAAACCCAAAGCAACAAAACATAAACAGATAAAGGAGAGAAGACAGCCAAATCTTCAAACAGATTGGTCACAGTAGAATGAAGTTCCTTCAATCCTGAGAGCTTGCTTGGAGAGCAGCTACTCATATGCTGAGTCCTTTTCTATTTGGGGAAACATACAGCTTCAGGTGGCATGCACCTGGATTGATGAGGGAGGAAGAGGGCACCTGCTTAGCCAGTCAGATCATCTGCATCAACTCTGGCAATCAACCGGGTGATAGTTTTCAAAGCCAGATCATCCCCATGTCTCTTTCCATTTTAATCCGCACACCAGAAGTTGCCGGATGCTAAAGCCAGTAGTTCTTTTTCTATTGTCTTACTTTCCCTCCTTTATAAGAAAAGCAGCTTTGAGATGACCAGCCAACTTGTGTGTGTTCATATGTGAATTGGCAAATGCATGCGTGTGGAAGTCAGAGGTCAACCCCAGGTGTCATTCCTCTGTTTCTGACCACATTGTTTCTTTGAGGCAGGTTCTCTCACTTGCCTGGGTTCACTGATTTGGTTACACTAGCTGGTCAGTAAGTCTCAGGGATCTTTCTGTCTCCAGCTTTTCAGTCTGGCATTATGAACACATGTCACCTTGCTTAACCATTTTCACACAGGTTCTAGGAGATTAAGCAAGGTTTGCAAGCTTTCATGGCAAGTAGTTTACTGACTGAACTGTCTCCTTAGCCAGTTTTTTTTTGTTTGTTTGTTTGTTTTTAGATACTGTCTTATGTACACCAGACTTGAATACTCAACCTTCCTGCTTTGGCTTCTTGTTGGAATTAAAAGCGAGAGCCACCACACCTGTTTATTCTGTGCTAAGTATTTTTATTTTATTTTTGTTTTTGTTTTTCGAGACAGGGTTTCTTTGTGTAACTTTGGAGCCAATCCTGGCACTCGCTCTGTAGACCAGGCTGGCCTCGAACTCACAGAGATCCACCTGCTTCTGCCTCCCAAGTGCTGGGATTAAAGGTGTGTGCCACCAACGCCCAGCTAAATATTTTAAGGGTGAGTATTTATCTGAAGAGCTTGTGACTAGAAGTGTTTTGTGGTTAAGATTTTTCTTATTTAAAAATTTGCACATATATAAAATGAGATACCTGGGGACATGGAACCTAAGTCTAGAAGTGAAATTTGTGTATATTTCCTAGGTACCTTATACAGCTTGAAGACTATTTGATACACTACTTGAAAACTATCTTAAGTATATGGGTGTTTTGTCTGCATTTATGCATGAGCATCAGTTGTCAGGTCCCCTGGATCTGGATCTGGAGTTTTAGATGGTTGTGAGATGCCATATGGGTGGTGGGAACTGAACCCGGGTCCTCTGGTAGAGCAGTAGGTGCTCTTGACTGCTGAGTAGCCTCTCCAGCCCCCGATGCACTATTTTCGATGTGCTTGTTTTCGACTGTGATCCATCTCATGAAGTCAACTATGAAATTTTCCACTTGTGGTACCATGTTGGAAATCAAAGAGTTTTAGGTTTTGGAGCATTTTGGACTTGGGGTTTTCAATTAGTGGCTTTTGGCTTGTATTGGTTCAATTGATTCTACTTTGTGATGAAATACAATTTTCCTTTAAAAAAAACTTACATGTATGGTTGTATTGAGTGCATGTATGTCCATGTACTGTGTGGATGTCGGTGTACCATGTACACACCTAGTGTCTGTGGATACCAGAAGAGGGTATTTGCATCCTTGGAACTGGATTTGCAGACCATTGTGAGCTGTCATGTGGGCACTAGGATTGCAGCCAGTTTTCTTAACTATGGAGACATTTCTCTAGCTGGAGATACTATTTTTACACTCAGTTTTTCCTGTATGGAAACTGAGTCTCTGAGGGCCAGCAATGCTTGTATAGTGACTTTTCTTGGAACTGTGACTACATCCCTGACAGAAAGCAGTATGAGAGGGGGAATGGTTTATTTGGCTCATGGTTCAGGGGACATAGTCCATCAGGGTGGGGAAGACATGGTGGCAGGAGCACGGGGCAGCTGGTTACCTTGCATCCGCAGTCAGGAAGAAGGGAGAGATGCTTGTGTGCTGACACCCTCCTGTTACCCTTTGTGTTCAGTCATGGAACTCAGCCCGTGGGAACCCAACTGTATTTCGGATGGGTCTTCCGGCTTCACTCAGATCTCTTTGGAAATACACTCCCTGACATGGTTGGGAGTCTTCTAGGCGATCCTAAGTCTATGCAAGTTGACAATGAAGGTTGACAAGCACAGGGGTGAAGCTGAGAGTTAAATCTGGACTTCATTTGGAGACCATTTTCTCTCTGCTCCACCCTTCCTTTAGCCCTATTATGAATGGAAGGAACTGAAGAGCTGTTGGATTCGTGTCCGGGGGGAAGGTGGTCCCAGGAGCACCAGAAGTAGGCCACACCTCACAGTAGGGCCTCCCACCTGTGACTGGTGGTGGTGGCTATGGGTGTCAGTGAGGAAACATGAGGTGGGGGTTGAACCCACTACTCACACTAAAAGTCCCATGTGGTGACCAGCTACCTCCGCTTGAGGGCAGTACCCAGGCCTTTCCCATTTGCTGTTCTGCTTATCTTCCTCTGCTATCCCTAGAGGCTTTGGATGGTGCTGTGTGTGGTGCAGACACGATATCTCCTAAGCCTTCAGTGCTCTGCCCTTTGGAATCCTTTTCTCTGCGCGCGCGTGCGCGCGCGCGCGCGCGCGCGCGTGTGTGTGTGTGTGTGTGTGTGTGTGTGTGTGTGTGAGCACAGTGTACACATGCAAGTCAGAGGACAGCTTGCACAGGTCAGTTCTCTCCATCATATGAATCTCAGGGATTGAACTCAGGTTGTCAGGCTTGGCAGCGAGAGCAGCCTTTACCTGCTGAGTCACTTTGCCAGCCCTCTTCCTGGCTTTCCATGGTTTGATTTCCTCCACTGTACCTCCATTCCTTTCCCAACAACTTGCCAAACCCACACTTTCTTTCATGCTAGCATCTGGGCCTTTTTGTATGCCTCTCTCTCTGCATGGCACATCCATCCCCACTCTATCTGCCTGGTAGATCATCTTTTCTCAACATTGGTGTCTTCCTTCTTGTGGAGCCTTATTACTCTCCCCACTTTCATCCCAGCACACTGGTCTCTCTTCCTTGGTACCCTCATGGTACTTTCTGCACCTGTGTCTGGCAGTGTGGCTCTCATAGTCTGTTTCTCTAGTCACTGGAAGATGGCTATACATGTTTTCCCTTCCTTTTCCCACTGAGAAGAACAGAAACACCCTCTTAGTGCTCGATACTGTAGGATGCTGTATGCCATTCTGTGGCTTCTGAGGCTGGTTTGGAAGAAGCACTTGTGAATTTATTTCTGAGGCTTGGAGCAGTTCATTGTTGGACACAGCAAGACACCCAAGTCCCTTAAAGATGCTACTGTGAATGATCCTTTTGACATTCCCAGAGCAGCAGCTGGAAAAGTCATCTTCCAGCGGTGTGAGACCACCATCTTGGGTATCTGGGCAAGTGGTACCCTCGTATGACTCCAGCCCTTGATCCTGCGCAACTGACTGCAGTCTCATGAGAGTCCCCAAGCAAGAGCTGCTACTTGGGAAAGTAATGCAAATAATAGTTTTAAGCCATTAAGTTTCCGAGTGATTGGTTTTGGGTACAAGAAGTGATGGAAGCGGTCAACCTCATCAGACCAAAGCAAGGATGACGTCACCGTCACTTGAGAGCTCTGATCACAGTCCAGGGACTGGTAAGGAACAACTCTTATCCAGTATTTCTCATGGGAACAAAGGAAACCCATCAAAACTCATTGTTCACCCTGAGATAGAATAGATTTATTAGCAAGAGGTAATCAGGAAACATATATTTTTACAAAAATGGAAATCATTTTTTTTTTCCAAACAAGCTGTAAGTTGAAATATTTTAGGGCTTGAAATAGAATTCTCATACTGCTAGGTATTGCTTACAGCAAAAGTTGTCTGTTTGCTGTAGTGGAGCATGCCTGCCGCTTCTGAGTGTTCTTTCTACTGTACAGTGTAAAAAATCATGGTAATATTCACAGAGTAAGCACTACCTCACTATATTCCTGCTAGAAGGCATTTCGACAGGACTACAGTATATGCAATAAAAACACTCGGTTATTGATTTCCTAATTCTACATCATGGGACTAATTACCACAAAGTATACAGACTCAGGGCATCTCAACATAAGCTGTAGTGACTGTCAGGCAGCTGAAAGAGAAGTGTGTGTGTGTGTGTGTGTGTGTGTGTGTGTGTATGTGTGTGTGTTCCCGATTTCCAGTGGAGGCTGGGCAGAGGTCGGCCAGAGTCACCACGTCTTGGTGGAGTGATTCCATTTTCCTAGAGAAGTTCCAGGGCTATGTCCATTTCTACTGAGCCTGATTTTCATGCTATCTGGTGTTAATCCTAGAGCAGAGGGCAGCACGGTGCCGGAAGTAGTGGCGTTTGGTGCAAGGGGCGTGGTTATCAGTTGAGTACACGCCCTTCCAGCCTGGTTTATTGGGATTCGACAAATGGGGACTGCTGAGACCTGCGATTTTGGCTGAAGAAGCTGCTTTAGAAATTGGCATCACCATCAGCAGAAAGAGGTGTCAAGGATTGGACTTGCAGGTATGACTTCCCCCTCCCTCCTCCCCCTCCCCCCACCCAGTTATAACAACTACATGGAACATGCTGGGGAGGATGCCTGGGTGGCCTGAGCTAACCCCGGGGCCTGGGCTGGGAGGGACCGAAGCAGAGCTGAAGTCTGAGACTTGTGTCATGTGGGTTCTGTCTCCCCTTCTGATTGGAGTGAGGGCCTAGGAGAGCTTACAGGGAGTACAGCTGTTTGAAGGAACAGGCTCCGCAGGGGGTGGGGCAGAGTCTGAGACAGTGCAGAAATTCATATTCCGGTTCTACAGGAATCTAAGAACAAGAACAGATTTGTATTCTTGGAGAAGCACATACTGAAGAAGGAATCCAGAGGAACCAAACGATTATGTACACTATCATATAGCAGATGTCCACGGGAGTGGCTGGGGCAGGCTGGGTGCAGCTTCAGGTGGGGAGTTTTGGTTCTATTCGGAGAGAAGACTCATAGAGACTTTCTTCGTCCATTACAAAAGATTGATCCAGTAAGTACTGAGTTACCTGAAATGAGAGAAAGGAGCAATAGACTTATGGGACGTCCCAGGCGGTGGACACTGGGTGTCTTAAATTTTTTCTTTTGCTTTTTTTTTCTTTTTTAGATAGGGTCTTACTCTATAGCCCAAGGCTGGCCTGGAACTCACTACAGAACCATTTTTCTGTTTTTGTCTGAAAAATGTGGGGATTACAGATGTACAGCACCATGCCTGGTGAAGCCATTTTTTGTAGGTTGAGGACACACGTGTGAGACACAGGTTCTTGGCCTCCTCCATCACCCTCTAAGGCTCTTGTTATGTGATAATGCTAACTCAAACTCAGGATCCTTTGCCTCAGCTTCCCAAGTGCTGGCACCATCATATTTGGCTGTGTTTTGTCTTAATATAACTTTTCTATTTAAATTATGTTTTAAGATTTATTTTGTGTGTGTGTGTTAGAGTTAGAGCTGCTGGGTTATCCACAGTTCTTATAGTCTCTTAATAAACATCTTAGTAGTAATAAACCCCACATGGCAAACATTACTCTTGACTTTCTTTCTTTCTTTCTTTCTTTCTTTCTTTCTTCCTTCCTTCCTTCCTCCTTTCCTCTTTCCTTCCTTCCTCTCTCCCCTCCTCCCTTCCTCCTCCCTTTTCCTTCTTCCCCTCCTTCCCCCTCCCTCCCTTCTTTTCTTTCTTTCAGCTGATCTCTTGAGGAAATGTTTTGGGCTTGATCAAAGCAAATAATTCCCTGAAAAGGCCAATTGTTGAATCTAAGTGGCAGGTGTGGGTGTTCATATTACTTTCAATGTTTCAGTTTCAAGAGTTCTCCAGAAGTGTCAGGTGTACATGCTTACACACAGCAGCACTGCCCGGGGGAAGGGCCAATGTAGGTTTCCCATCGCAGAGTCTGATGCAAAATGTTAGGATGAAAAATTGAGAATGGTCACCCTGAGAAATTTAGTTGTATTTCCTCCTGATTGTCCACTTTACTCTTGATTCTAAGTCTTTGCTGAGTTCTTGCACATTCAACGGGAGATCAGAGCTCTAACCTTACAGGCATCCTCTCGATCCAAAGTTCATGCATTTATCAATTTGGAACCAAGCATGCCTTTCTCCTTTCACAGAAACCAAGAACAAGAAGGAAAAGAAATGACACCCATATTCTGTGCTTGAAAGTCTAGTGATAGCTGCTTAGGGGATATCAAGGCTGTTGCTTTTGTCTTGGGGAACTGACTCTGTCACCATGAAGGTCAGAAGCAGCTGGGTGCTGATTGATAGTAACAGATGAAATTTTTCCTATGTCTGATTGACAGCTCACACCTTGTACCTCTAGGAAGATGACCTCAGATGTCAGAGTCTGGCTTCACCCAGCCCTTTGGGTAAACACAGGGTGACCTATGAGGATGAAATGAACTAAACTTTTAGCCCTAGCCAGATAGGAAAGGGTTCTTTATAGACTATACAAATGCACCCAGCTCCCAAAGCAGACTGACCAGTCCTTTCCCTTGAGCACAAAGTTCAGTTTCCCTGAGCTGGAGACTGGTGACAAATCCATCCTTGCTGGGACACTCAGGAAGTTAGAGGAAAAGTGGTGTTTATATGTACTGAACATCAGAGCTTGAGAGAAGGGTAAAGTAGTGGCAGGAGGCAGAAAAGAGCCCTGAAATTTTGTTGGTAACTTCTGGGACTTTCCAGGGTGCCATGTTACCACCACAGTGCTTTCTAGATACCATGTGTGACACACTAATGAGGCTCCTCCAAACACTAAAAATTTAATGCATAGTTATGTCTTAATATCATTATTATTATCTCTCTCTCTCTCTCTCTCTCTCTCTCTCTCTCTCTCTCTGTGTGTGTGTGTGTGTGTGTGTGTATGAATGTAGGTGTGAGCATGCAGGGGTCGGAGAACAACTTTGGTGTTCATTCTTGCCGTCTTTGGATCTCTTTTTTTTAATGCAGCTCTGGCTGTCCTGGAACCATAGACGATGTTGGCCTTGAATGCAGAGATTCACCTGCCTCTGCATCCTGTGTGCTGAGATTAAAGGTGTGCATCACCATACCCACCAACAACCTCTTTTTTTTTTTTTGAGACAAGTTTCCAGGTAGTCCAGGCTGGCTATGTGGCCAAGAATGACCTGGAACCTCTGATGTATCCGCTTTCACTTCTCAAGTGCTGGGGATACAGGACTGGGTCACCATGCCTGGTTTTATGCTGGGGATTGAACCCAGAGCATCATGCATGTTAGGCAAGTATTCTCCAACTGAGTCATGTCTCCAACTCCAACACAAGCTATTCCTTTGGGCTTGGTTTGCAGCAGAGAAAGACTAAAATGAGCTAGATGTCTGTCCACATAAAGGATTAGTGAGAGGAATGCATTTCTCTGCAGCTTTAAGCAAGAATAAGGCCACTCTGTCTCAGGAAGGAGTGACTCCAGACACATAGGAATACAGGATGATGCTGAGCCATGGACAGCAGGTGACAACTGTAGTAGAAAAAAAGATATGCTGTGTTTGTGGACTGGCCCAGATATAGTCTGAGAAGCAGGATACTCTTGTCTTTGGGAAGAAAACCTGTGATTTCTGTGGCTTTGAGGCATAGTGCTTTTCAAAACTAGAAGTGTTTGGGGCTGGGGATAGATAGAGCTCAGTTTCCTGACTGCCATCTTCGAAGTATTGCTTTGATCTTCAGCACTGTGGGAAAGGAGTATGGTGGTGCACGCTTCGATTCCTAGCCCCTGGGAAATGGAGGCTGGATGATGACAAGTTCAAGGTTGTCTTTGGCTACATACTGAGTCTGATACCAGCATGGGCTACATGAGACTTTGAGAAACACCAATCAAGGGCCAGCAAGATGGCTCAACTGGTAAAGGCAACTGCTGCCAAGCCTGGAGATCTAAATTCAATCCCAGGAATTTATATGGTGGGAGGAGAAAACTGACTTCTACAAGTTGTCCTCCTATTTGCACAGACTCTGTGGTACGGTACATGTGTATGTGAACACACACACACACACACACACACACACACACACACACACACACACATACACACACACTCTATAAACCAAAAACTAAACACAACTAACCAACCAAGCAAAGGAGATGTTTGGAGCCACTTCTCTAGCCCTGTGGGAGAACAGACATTGTTTTAAGTCACCCTGTGGGATGCCAAATCAGGCAAGAATCACAAGAAAGTGCCAGTTCTCTTCTGGCCAGGGAACAGGAATAGATAGGGGTTGTTTGTTTCCTTAAGGGCATGACATTTTATGTTGGACCAGGAGGACCCTGGAAGAGATGGAGAAAGGTGCTTCGGGAAAGGAAAGAAGCCTGTGTAGACAGCGGCACTGTGAAGGAGAGGAGGGACCCCGAGTGTTGCCCTCTTACCTTTGCTTGGTGTTCGATTTTGTAGGCAGTCTGTTGAAACTGGCGAATCTCTCGGATAATATGGGAGATCTGTGGGAAGGCAGGGGAGTTTTAGGATACTCTGCTCGCTCGTCTGCCTTACAGATGAAAAGGGTCATTGGTAGCTATGTCTGAAGTCACACTGCCTCCTGGAAAACTCTGCTGGCTTTCTTTATATAAGCCACCTGTTTCCGAGGTGAAACCTGTCTGGGATAACTGTGCTAGTGTGTGTGTGTGTGTGTGTGTGTGTGTGTGTGTGTGTGTGTGTGTGTGTGCGCGCGCGCGCATGCACCCCGGCTGCCAGTCAAAGTGAAAGGCTTGTGGGTGTCTAATGTGTGCATGCCAGGATGAGAAGTATAAGGGCTTCTTCCCTCCACTATTAAGATGGAGCTTCCCTGTCTATGTTTGAAAGGTACGCTTCTTATTCATGTGTAAACCCATTTCACAAAATGGGTGCAAATAGAGACTCTGTGGTTGGGGTGAGCAAGAGACATGAATGTCCAGAAGTCCTGTGCATACTCAGAGGGGTCACCCCAAGTTCTGGATCTTTTTGAGCAGATTTGAAGCTTGCTTTCTTGGGTGTTGTTGCAGAATGAGCATTCTTTAGTAATACATACCAGATAAGCGTTTCTGTGGACACTAACGGGTGGGATGTGAGGAAAACTGTGTGGGCTTTGGGGTCAGACCCAGCATACAGAACTGGCTCTTTTTATACGTCTGGGGGCCTTGAGCTGGTCTCTTGACCTTGCCCATCCTCCCGTAGGGAGGGCTAAAGTGTGAAAGGTAGGGAACTCAGGGAATGTTATTAGTGTCATAGTTTTTACTGGAGGCCTTCCACTGGGTACACTTGGAACAGGTGCAGGCAGAACAGGCTGTGCTGGGGCAGAGTCTGGGTAGCTCAGTCTGGCATTGTGCCCCCATCTACCCAGGGAAACATACCATCCTCATCTTGGAGAAGTTGACCAGGCCGTCCTCTGTGTAATTGGGTGTCCCCTCCTCGATGAAGGCCAAGTCAGTGAGGTACATCCCCAGGTAAGGGACACAGGGTGGGTCACAACTTGGAAACAAATGGCATCCACAAAAGTTTTTCACTTAAGGAAAGGAATTTCTGCTAAGAACAGAACACCCTGCATGCAGATTTTGCCTGGCTAGAGGCAGAGGGATTTCTAGTTACAAAGAATCATAGGGTGCATACAGGCCTAGACTGCCAGCCAGGCTGGAGGGTGGGATAATGTGGAGCTGGCTGGGCCATCACGATCAGGCTGGGAGGGTATCTTATTTGTATCTCCTCGCTCTGTGACCCAAAATGCCTTTGTTTATTTCTCTGGTGTCTGCTCAGTGGAGCCCCCCAAGCTGTTCCCAGCCTCCTCCCAGTCCACTGTTCTTTCTACTGTTACTCTGTGTTCTGTCATCTCTGGGAAGGCTGGGCCACCACACTCAAGTTCTAGCGGTCCCACAGTGTAGTGTCCCCAAAGCCTGTCCTCTTGCCACCTAGGTTTAGGGGCCAAAGCAGCAAACCCTGGCCCTCTGATCACCTTCCCGGAAGTGTCTTCTGGGAAGGGTGGGTGATTCTGAGGGCCAATGGTTACAAGAGATGAGACCCTGGTGGTGGACCAGGCTTCTGATGTGTGGCTCTGAGCAGGGATTCATTGCCTGTACCATGGCAGCTTTTCTGGTGCTTTGGGAGGGTGCAGGTGAAGGATTAATGGGGTTGGAGATGGAGTGAGTAGCCATTATCCTCCCTTCAGCAGGACTCAGGGAGTCCTGAGACAGGGCTCTGCAACTTCCTCTCACCTCAGCGCAGAGATGCTAGAGGGATTGTTCCTCAGGCCACTTGGCACTCCTGCCATGCTGGAGGAAAGTGAGGTACAGACCTTGAACTAGTCCTCCTGTCTCCACCCCCCCGAGCTGGAATTAAAGGTGTGTACCGTTACATCTGTTTTTTTGTTGTTGGTTTCGATTTTTTGAGACTGGATCTCTCTACATAGCCCTAGCTGTCCTGACCATCACACCTGATTTTATGTGGTGCTGGGGATCGAACCTCTTGAAAGTTAAAGTAAGCACTCTATCAACTGAGCTACATTCCCAGCCCAAGATATGACATTCTAAACTGCCTAAATGGTCATCAATAGATAACTATCTAGTGAGATTGCTCTGGAACAAAGATACAACATTGTCCCATTAATTCTTAAGAGTTAATCCAAAGAGGCCAGGTAGTCACTTGGACAGGAAAATGCTTTTCAGGAAGCTGTTCCAGACATCTTTTAGAAAGAGTGTGAAGTCCACTTAATTATGTAGGTCACCACACTGGTCCCGTTGGCCACTGTTGGCTCTCGCCACTTATGCATGTATCTTAAACTCTATCATGAACTCTATATAGCTTCTACACTGCACTGTGAATCCTGCCTGAGTGCTTTTGATGGAGGCCACTAGGACCAGGAAGCTGAGGAGAGTCCAGAGTAAAAGCCCAGTGACAACAGGCTGAAAAAAGATTCCAGAGTCAATTGAAGGGAGGCGAGGACCCACATAGGAGAGCCGCTGCAGGACTCTTTGGGTGTGTCACTATGGGGACTGTTGTCAGTTATCTTCTGCTTTCTGGCCCTTTTCTGGTGAAGCAGATTCCCCAACATCACTGGGCATAGGATGTTCTCCATCTCCACAGGGCAGATCTGCCTTACATAAAGATCTTGGTTCCCAGAAGTCCCCTAAGCCCTCTGCCCTGTGCCACAGATAGCAGAGGGTTCTAGGGGAGGCACTTACACAGGCATACAGATGACCTGAAAGGGAAGACAGTCAGGAGAGGGACTCAGACAGAATGGGAGCCACGGAGACAGTTAGGTAGCAGTAGTGGCTGCGGTGGATGAGGAAGCCGTGTGAAGGAGGCAGATGGAGCAACGCCCAGAGGCAGACGGACAGTTGGTGAATGCACAGTGGGGCAGCTCCGTACAAGCACAGTCCACAGGGGCTCCTGGGAGCCCAGGCGGAGGAGAGACGGCCGGACAGCACAGATGGGTTCAACATCTGTCTGAGGACATAAACAAAGTGGAAATGGTCAAGGCGATGGCACACTGAGCTAGTGAAGGATGGACAAGAAGTAGGGCAGGAAGGAAACAAGAAGAGGAGGCAGGAGAGGCTGGCTGGGAAGACGGAGTGAGCAGGGCATCCCAGCCAATGTCAAGGGCTGGAGGTTTTGGCTGTCCCATGACCATGTGCGGTGATCTCCATTGGGGCGCTTATGGAAGAGAGGAGAGTGTTCCTGGAAGCTATAGGGATCTAGCATCTCCAAGGTCCATTGAGGAGCCAGCCAGCCAGCCAGCCAGCCAGCCAGCCAGCCAGCCAGCAGTGAGACAGGGACAAATAGGGGTGGGGCCTAATGTGGCAGCCTGAAAGAAAGCATCTCTAGGGAGTAATAAAAACAGTGTCTTTTCAGAGCCCACATCTCATGAATGTGTGGCCAAAGTGAGCTGAGTCATAGCTTTCTTGTCAGAGGTCTCCAAACTGCATGAAACAGTGACCAAGGCAGACTGCAAAGTACTGATCTTGGATACCAGCTCAGGCCAAATCCAAGTTCTAATGCCATGGTCACATGACCTTGGCATAGCCACTGGGTCCCCATCTTTTGTCTAGAAAGACAGGCTGGAAAGAGCTGCCTTAGGGTGGGGGTTCACAATGTTTGGACATGTTTCTCGTAGTCTTAAATGGAGAGATGTCATTAGCATCCCATGGGGTGAGGCCAGAGTGTACCTAGAAATCCCACAATGCATAGGCAATTGTGGGATTGAACACAGAACCATCCTGGACCAAGTGACAATAATGCTGAGGCTAAGTAGCCCACTTCCCAGGCAGTATCAATGGAGTTCAATGGCTACAGCCAGGGAGGTGCCTGCAAATTGTAAGATGAAGTTATCAACTATCAGTAAAATGTATTTCTTTGATTCCAAGATGCAGCTGTTAGTAATGTACGCATTCATTTTGATGACTATTTCTTTTTGTGAGCAAGAAACACAACCGCACTAAATAAATTGACTTGTCATACCAGTTACTGGAGTTATTAAAATGGAAAATTGCATTTAAGAATCAAGAAATCTGGTACCAACTCTGTGGTCAACCACAGATAAGTTGCTCTGGCATTTCTCTGGTAAATAATGGAGGGAAAAGATGAGAGTCTATGGGACTTACAGGTAGGCAGAGGGACAGGCAGACCTCCTGCTCTGACTGAATGTGGTGAGAAGACACCTCTGTAATGCGGTCTACAGTTTTAAACACAACAATGAAGATGTACCACTTACTTTTTCAGAGCTTCTCTGAGGTTCTTAAATCTGCCCTCTGATGACACAAGCTTTTGGAGTTTGTCAATCAAAGTTTTCGTCTAGAAGGAACCAGAAGCATTTACTAACATTCAACACACACCCAGGCCCCAAGCCCAGGCTCTGGCCCATGATTCAACATGCTGACCTGAGGGCTTCTGGCCACATATGGATTTGGGGACTTTCTGTGCCTGGCAACCTCACCCGTGATCTCTTTAGGACTCAGGCTTGATCCCTGTCATGTGTTCATCTCTTCACATACATCTCCTAGACCACCAAAGTGAGTAATGACCCTGGAAACTGGTGAGATCCTGAGAAGTGATAACGTAGAAGGACTTGAGGGAGCCTGCATTTAGAGCAGGAGCTAACTACGTTAGAGTTTTCCTGGTCATGATTGCTTTTTCCAGTGCTGGGGACTGAACCTGGGGATTGCCCTGCCATTGCGTTATAATGCAAGCCTTATGATCTTTCCATGAGTTTGACCATTTTCTTTCATGCCTTCACTTTGATGCAGCAGAAACACCATCCAAGGTCAAGCATTGAGGAAAAGGATGACAGAAGAGCCGATTATCCAAGAAAGGATGAAACCCTTGGCAAAGGGTATATGAAACGAGCATCCAGACCTGGGCTACATGAGAGCAGGGAAGAGTATGGGCATCTGGGTTTGTCTAGCAAGAACAGCTACATTCCCAGGGCAGCACGCTGCTCTGGATCTGTCCCTTCGTTCCTCTCCCTGTCTGGTCTCTGAGATGTCTCTTTGAGGTCCTCAGTTGCTTCATTTATAAAAGGATGCAAGGGATTAGTTTTCCCATTCCAGCTCTGGCCTTCAAAATCCACAATGTAGCTGAGAAACTGTGCTGAGGACAGCCATGCATCACAAGACCAGGAGTATTACTCATCGCTAGAGGGACACAGTCACAGAACATGACAGCGTGAGTTTTCATGCTGATGGATGTTCAGTGTGTACCCTTCGAGGGGGAGGAGAGGACAGAGGCATTGATTGTTTGGCTCCTTAGCTATAAGGAGAGGAAGCAAAGGTACTTAGGTTGACCCTGCTCAAAGCACAAATTCATTCTGATCTGATGAGAGAGCCGTGTGACAGTGGGACAGAATCCACAGAAAGTGAAGGCATTCCAGTTTCCTTTAGAATTGGCTTTTGGCACCCTGGTAAAGTCCACATTCCCAGGACAATCTACCAGGGTCTTGGTGACTACCTGTACCAGCCCTTCTGAGGATGGCTCCCTCCTCCTCTCCATGTCCACTCATCTGCAGTGCAATGACTCAAGATGGATTCAGATCAGATTTAGCACCAGATCTGGGCCTCCTCAGACTCTGCCACCTACACTCAGCACACACAAGAACAAAGTCCCATTCTTCAGATAGTCCCTAACGGAAACACTAGCTCAGATACAGTATATGTTGGAAGACAGAAGCTAGATCATGGGGCTTATGTGGAGGTTACAGGTCATGCCTCAGGAGTCTTACCGTGGGCTCAGGGATTGAACTTAGGACACCAGGTTTGAAACTTACATCCTTTACCTATCAAACCATCTCACATAGGCTATTTCTGATGTGTGGGGAAAAACTCTAGTTCTGAGCAAGGCACAGTTTGATTCCTTCCATAACCTTGTGCCTACTGTATACACAGATCCTCTTTGGGAGGTCACACTCTATCGAGGATAGAGCTTGGGAGACTGTGGAGCCTTCCCATTGTGTTTCGCTTTGAAAATCAGGTCACATGCCGAGGCTGGACAAGGAGCTCTCATCTTCTAATGCTCCCTGGGGTGCTAGACATCTGGATCTTGAAGTTCTCTGAGTGTGGAAATTAGTGGGAAGAAACGGGGGTGGGGGGAGCTTTAGATATTTCACTGGAATCAAGCAAAGAGCCTGCATCAGGAGTACTGCCAAGAAGAAGGATGCTTCTGTGGCCTCTAAAATACTGCTTATCAAACAGAAAACATCAAGTGAGGAAGAATGTTTCCTGCCAAAGAGACCAAGGCATAGTGAGCTGAGAGCAGGTTTTTGTCCCTACAGATACAACCTCCTGGGGTAGGGAACCACAGGCACAATCACTCATAGCTGCTGTTCTGTGGAGCTACATTAGACATGTCCCCATGTTTGAAAGACAACAGGTAAAGGGAACTGAAATTAGAAAGGAGAAACAAAAAATTTCAAAGTATACTTGACCCTCCTCTAGGGCCGAACTGGACTTGATGTCACGTTTTACTGAATTGGGTTGACGCACAGAAGAAAGTGATAAAAATAAGACTGTGTTTCAGGGTCTAGGAAATGTGGCCATCTTGGTGCACTACAAGAGTCCACAGGCTGCCTGCAGACAGACAGACAGACAGACAGACAGACAGACAGACAGACAGAAAGAGAGAGAAAGATAGATAGATAGATAGAGAGAGAGAGAGAGAGAGAGAGAGAGAGAGAGAGAGAGAGAGAGAATTTGGCTTTTGTTGGTGGGACCACAGACATGGCCTTCCAGAAGCCACTGGAGCCAAGCACAGAGTAGATGTGTAACTACTACACAGGCTGGAAAACTCTGGAAAAGCTGGAGAAGCCAGCCATTTGAGTCTATCATCAAAACTTGAGCCCTGTATGTGTTGCCAGAGGCATTTTTGACTTTTATTAGACCAGGCCTGCTGGCTCCTGGTTCTGAATGATGTTCTAGAATGAAGGCCAGGCCACATACATTGACTGCTCTTGTTTTAGACTGCTCTTGAAAGAGAATGGAAGATTTCAGAATGGCCATGATGTGTCCCCATACCCCTTAACTACACGAGGAGAATGATGCTGAAGAATGTGGCTGAGAAATACAGCCTGTGCATTCTAGGAAGAGTCTAGTGGGGGCAAGAAGTAAAGCCTAGTCTGGACAATCCCTGGAAGGGTGCCATCATCCAACAGTACAAGAAGGAGGAATAAGATATTAAACTGGAATGAGCTCCCTATAATCCTGTCTAAACCTGGACAGGATTGACTTAGAAGACTTGGGGATTTTGCAGGGTTTTTTTTTGTTTTTGTTTTTTTTTGTTTGTTTGTTTTGTTTTGTTTTGGTCAACCTTTAATTTCAGTTTACAATAGTATGTGCCTGGGTGGCCAATTGTCCCTGAAGCTCCCAGCTTCTATTCTTTCTTGGAGTTGTTCCCACAGCCCTAACCCTGAATACCCAATGTGCCAAGAAGGAAGAGGCCCAGCCTCCCTGAGGTGTAAGGGGCAGGGGTGGTGGTGGTGGTTCTCTAGACTCTACAGCTCAGCTGTCAGCAGGGGCTGGGGTGTCTGGAAAGCAGGGAAGGACAGAAGAATGAGCATCCCAAAGCTTTCCTGGCTTGGCTGCTTATCTAAGTGGAAGATTTATGGAGCTGATGCCTGCTAGTGGGTAAGATTACTACCTGCTCCTGGCTCAAGGAAGACAACAAGAAACAGGCGATGGAGAGAAAAATGAAGGGGATACAGAATGCAAATCTAGAGTGCTGCAGATAGGCTTCTTGGCAATGCTGGCTCCCCGAAAGGATCTCTCAGCTGAAAGACCACAGATATGACTGTCACTTTATAGGTGCCTTTAGAAGCTTCCTTATTCTGGTAGGGCTTGTCTATCCTCCTGCAGGTACTTAAGCCAGGGTAGGGGCACCTACCAAGTTCATCAAGGAAGTGCTGAAGTGCTCATAGCGTATAGAACTTGGTCACCCAAGAAGACTGAGCTTAAGCTTTTTCAGAGCCTAATGAAGTTACTATTCTTGTCCCAAACCAAGAAGAAGAGTATCGCTACCAATACTCACTGCCTCACAGCTCCCACTGTGGATTCTTAATTGCCCAAGTCGGAATTGCCACATCTGTGAGCCTGATACCTGGTCCTTCCTGGAAACGTGACCCTTCAGCTCAGTCCTTTGTTCAGGCCCGTGGATTCTGGTCTCCCTGCCCCCAGCCCCGGTCCAGGCCCGTTTGGCAGCAGTGCCAGCTTCCTGCCCGCACCTGCTTAGAAACTTTGAGCCATGTCTTTTTGAGCCGGAAGATTGCACTGCGGTTCATGGAGGAGGTGATCTCCAGCACAGCATTGTAGTTGTGTAGGCAGCGGCATATGTCAGCCACAGCTACCCACTTCTCAATGGCGCTCACCCTTGCATTGATGTCCTCGTTTCGGATAATTTCTGAAGCGATCAAGTTACTGATCTTTAAGCCAACGCAATAAGACAGGAAAAAAGGTAAGAGGAATAAATATTGTAAAGATACTGAAGTCATCATTATTAGCAGACACAATTTCTTGTTAAAATGTCCCCCAAAATGATGAATTGGAAAACTACCAGAACAAATGCTTAATATAAAGAGGAGACATTTTCCTATAAATTAGTGATTACCACAATTTAAAAGTACAACAAAGGTGAGTATGGTGGCATGCATCCATAATCCCAGCACTTGGGATGTATAGGCAAGAGGATTGCCAAGTTTGAGGCCAGCCTGAGCTACACAGTAAAACCTTGCCTCAATAAAAATAAAACAAACAAGCAAAAAATATAATGATGAAGATTTCACCAACCAAAATAACAAGAGATCTGTGAATTACCTTGGAATTTAAGTTAATGAGAACCATGTAGGTTGTTACATGGGAGAAAAAGGTTATCAAAGGATGTAAAAGGCTTGAGTAATGGAGGAAGAGATCATATTGCCAAATGATAGTGTAAGTACCATGTTTTCATAACTAACCCATGAGTTCAATGTAAACCAAGTAAACATCCAGTGGAGATTTCTTTGGATCTTGACAGAGTGATTTTAAAGTTCATCTGGAAGAATAAAGAGTTATGACAAGCCCAGCTCTGAGGGAAATTCCCATCATGTTCCCTTCTGGAATAGGACACACACTTGGTCTCACATATGCGGTAGACCAGACCCAAACCCCACCAACAATCACAATCACACAAACAAGTCACATGTGAGTTCGAACTGGAGTGGGTATCGGGGAGGAAGCTGGGGACCCAACACAGGGCAATAGAATTACAAGGAGCTGGGGAGGCAGGAAACACCCACTTCCCTGCATGCGGCCTTGAATCTATAATATTTTAAAATAGAAAGTAAATGAAGTATAATAATACCTAATTATATATGTATGAAGGCATCACAATGACATTCATTTGTATACTAGTCAAAAATTAATCCTAAAAAATCTTTCAAAAGGTAAAAGAAATGATGACTTGTTATTGGAAACCATAAAGGTAGTGAGAGGCAATTGCATATAAACAGGTGGAGCTGCACCTCCAAGAAACCTTCTCTAAGTAGTTGCTACGGCATGGGTGCCAAGGAGGGATGTTGAATCTTAATCTCTTACATTTGTTTATTTTTTTGTGTGTATGTGTGCATGCAGGGGGGTGGGTGATACACTCCCCAGTGCAAGTGAGAACAACTTGAGAGAGTTGGTTCTCTCTTTCTTCCATGTGGGTTCCAGGCACGGAACTTGGGTTACCAGCTTTGGCAGCAGGTTTTCCCACTGACACATCTTATTGTCTGGGATGCTGAACTTTAGTCTGTACTTACTGAGAACTATTGAAGTTAGGGGGAATGACAACACATAAAGCTGTGTGTGTGTGTGTGTGTGTGTGTGTGTGTGTGTGTGTGTGTTCTATCTACTAATTAAGTTGAAGTAGTTAAATCTTTCCATATAGAAAACACTGGAATAAAGAAAACCATTTTATTCTACAGAAAACACCATTCTGTTATGCACCAGAGATGGGCAACACAAGAAAGAAAAGTCAGGCACCTGTTTCTATGCCATGGCAGGATCACTGAGATTTAGAAAAACTATGTAATTCTTATTTACCATATCAATAGATTAAAGGAGGGAAGAACCACATGACCATCTCAGTGGCTCTAGAACAGTGAATAAAAGTCAGTGTGTGAGTTGGAGAGATGAGTCACTGGTTAAAAGCACTTGCTGCTCTCTCACAGGGCCTAGATTCAGTTCCCAGCACTCATGGCATGTTGCCCATACCCACCTGTAACTACAATTCTAGGGGACCTGATGCCCTCTCTGGCCTCTGTGGGCACCTTCATGCATGTGGCACACATAACTATACTCAGGCATACACACAAAGACATTAAAAAGAAATAAGAAAAATAAAAAAAACAGTCAATATGCATTGATGGTGAAAAAATTAATGTGTATATGTGGCATTCACATATACACATTGAAATAAATGAGAAAAAAATAACAAGAAAAAAGTCAACACTCATGGTAAAAAGTATTGCCATTGAAGGGATAGGAAGGACGTTTTCTAACTTTATCTCCTCTTACACAGGGGAAGATTAAAAGCTTTTCCTGCAGAATCAAGAACAAGGCACACTGTCTCGATCTCCATTCCTCATTGTTCTGCAGAGAGCTGGGGCGATGGAGGCACCAGGGTGCATGTGTGGTGGGTAGGTGGCTCCTTCAGCTGCATGCCTGTCTCACCCAAGTCTGGTCCTAGTGCTGGAGACTCTAGCCAGAGCCAATCAACAGGACAAAAACATTAGAGGCCAAGGGCTAGGTAACAGAAAATTGAGCCACGTCAGAGATTAAGACAGCCCCTGTTGCAGAGGCTCACATTTGTCTCTGAACAGGGTGACAGATGTGAACAGAGATGGCAAGTGCCAAACAGTCACAGGGTAGGCTCCAGAGGATTTCATGGGTTCAAAGGGGGACTTTTCTGCTGTGTCACATGGGCAGTGCCATTTAATCTCTTTCGGCTTTAGGTTCTTCCTCTATAGAGTTGGTGTCATGGGTTAAATGAGAGGAGAAGTCATTCCCCCAGTGCTACACAGTAATCACGCATCCTGTTCCTGGATTGTACTTACTCCATCATGGGTGCACAGAGTGCCAGGGCCCGGAATTCCCTTCCTTCCCGGCACTGCAAAACTGTGACTTTCTCATTTTTTCCTGGATGAAAAGAGCCCTCCTGGATGATGTTTGTCAGCCCCCCGCCCCCATTTTTTCTGGGGTTGATATGTGTAGTCAGGCAGTCAGGACAAATGACATCATGTGCTCCCACCTCTGACCATAAAAGGCTGTTTACTTATGTTGACTAAACTCAGAGGATGAAGATACTGTGTGCAAATGCTCCCATGGCTGGCACAAGGCTAGGAGAAAATGAGTCCCATGGGTGCAGAGATTGGAGCACCATGTGGGAAAATTGCTGGGAGAGATTTTATTTTTCAGCTCAGGGTCCTGTATGTGCTAGGTAAGCACCCGAACAACGAGCTATATCCCTCCCTTTTTTGAGATAAGATATTGTGATACAGACTTAGTTGGCCTTGAACTTGTAACTCTCCTGCCTCTGCCTCCTGAACGTTGGGATTATAGGTGTCTGCACAGGGGTATTTTCTCTCTCTCATGTTGTCATCCTCCATTGTGCAGCAATGGAAAACGCCTGTGCTGCCACATGCCAATCAGCAGACCCTTCCAGAACCTGGCACCTCAGGATCTTGAATGGGAGAGAAGCGTCCATCTCCTAGGGGTGGTGTAAGCTTCAGATGAGATTGCTATGCATACAGAGCATGGGCCTAGGCAGTTATGGGAAATAATAGAGGCTATTTTTATTAAAGAACTTTGCAAGTGCCCCTTGCAGCCATGAACCTTCCTTAGAAGACTCTGAAGCCTGTTTGGCCCCAGTTCTTTGGGAAGAGATCCTGGGAACACTGTATGCCTGTGTGTGTCTGTCCCTGTGTGAGCACGTGTGTGTGTGTGTGTGTGTGTGTGTGTGTGTGTGTGTGTGTGTGTGTGTGTGTGTGTGTGTGTGTGTGTGTGTGATGCACCAATCTGATCTTAGTGCCTTAATCAGAGTCAGCTCAAGCCCTTTTTGTCAAATACGTAGGCCACTTTTCTGCTTTTGTGTTTGGTCCCCTCTTAACCGCTCTCCTTCAGGGAAGTCAATAGTAGAGGGAGTTCTGGGAGATGGGGACTGGAGGAGCCAGATGCAGGGCCATACCAATCTTTCCCAGGGGCAGTGTCAAGCCCTTGGCTCAAACCCAACCTTGTTCTCAGCAGCTCCGTGGTCTCTAGTGTCTTCAGTGCTAACTTGCAGAGCCATTTTACCAACCATGAAAGTCACTGTGGTGGCCAGGACATTACATCATCATGTGGATGAAACTCTGAGAAAACATTCTGGGAAGTCAGAAGGGTCTGAGTACCGTTCATATCCTAGGGAAACTGTCTGCCATTTCCAGACTCAGTTTGCTTCTTTCTAAGCCTGAGACGAGGTCAGAAAATAAGAAACGCAGCAAGAATACTTTTGGCCTTTTCTGTCCAACCCGCCCTTCTTTCCATCCTTTCTGCTGCTGGCCTGCCATGACCCTATTCTTAGGAGGAGCTCCTTGAGGCGATCACAGGCCTGAGGGAGCTCCCCAAGGGCCACTGCTGGCTGATGGCTCTGTATGATTGTCCCAGCGGATCTTCACTTGGCCCTTTCATGTTCATCCACTTAACAGGTGAAGAAACCAAGACTGAAGTGAAGCAGCTGGCTCTGGTTACACAGCTGAAGGTGGGGTGTAGCACAGGTGTGTGCTGCCAGCCCGCCCTCCACTCAGCGCATTGGTGGTCCTGCCAATAAAAAAACCTAACAGTCCAGAGTCAGTGAGTTCCCACTAGCTCAGGCCAGCTGTTTCTGGCTTCTTGGAGCCTATTCTCTTTGGAGGGATACCTTGCTTAGCCTAGATATAGGAAGGAGGGCCTTGGTCCTGTCTCAAAGTGATGTGCCAGACATCACTGACTCCCCATGGAAAGCCATACCCTCTCTGGAGAGTGGATGGAGGGTGGGGTGGGGGGAAGGTGGGGAGAGCAGGAGGAGGGGAGGGAGTGGGAACTGGGATTGGTATGTAAAATGACAAAAGAGTGTTTTAAAATAAAAATTATGATAAAAAATAAACCCTGACAGAAAGTCACTGTGCATACACTCGTACTCACGTCATTGAAATGCTTGGTGGTTTTCATGATGTAAGGCGTCCTTTCGTTTTTCTCTACCTTCATCCAGCCCTGTCCAAAGAACTCCCTGCAGAGGGGAAAGGGAAACCCTGAGCAGAAGAAATCAGCTCTGCCTTGCTCACTCAGAGTTGGGTCTGAGGTCACTTCTTTGCTTTTTGAGGTGATTATTTATGGGAGAGCAGTGCTCTGCAGCAGATGGGAGGCCCAGGGAGGAAGGAACCTTGAGTTCAAGCCCAGCTCTATGCTGCACTTGGTATCTTGGGTCCTTTACTCATCTGTGAAATGGGAGTGTAACAGTAACACTTTCCTCATGCAACCATCGTGAGGTATGGGATGGCCGACCACTGCTGTGAAGCAGAGAGGCATACCAGATTTTGCTATAGATCTTGTTTCTACATTTTAGTCACGCTGCAGTAGCTGGTCTCCAGAACAGAGGTGACAGATAACCACAAAAGAGGCTTGGTGGTAGGGTGTGTGTCTATCATGTGCACAGCCCTGGGTTCAATTCTCAACACTATACAAAAAAGGTAGGGTGTAGCCTGGCAGTGGTGGCACATGCCTTTAATCCCAGCATTTGGGAGGTAGACACAAGTGAGTTCAAGGCCAGCCTGGTCTACAGAGATAGTTCCAGGATAGTCAGGACTGTTACATAGAGAAACCCTGTCTTGAAAAACCAAAAGAAAAAAAAGGTGGGACATAAGAGAATAAATGGATAAAAGAACTGAAAACCAGTTCTAAGCATTGTGTTCTGGCACAAAGAACCTAATAGGGAGGCCATAGACTGCCCAGGCTTCAAGTGATCAGTAGAGGTGCTTGGGAGAAGTCCTCAGGCTGGTGCAGCATGGAGGCGGCGACAGCTGTGAACATCAACCCTGCTCTTGCTGCTGGAGGGAGGCAGGAGAAACACTGCTTGCACATCCTGGGGTTTCTAAGTCTCCAGGCTAACCGTGTCATTAGGTGAGACTGTACTCACGCCTGTGGGGCAAACTAAATGCACAGAGTGCTCCAGTGATGTGTGGCCTTAGACAGGGTGACGCCAATGTTGGGAAATAATTATGTAATAATTATTGGAAACTCAGAGGAATGCCTTGGTTGGGAGGCTGCTTAATTCAGCTTTAAACATAGAAAGGAAAACCACCGTAACTTTGGATGCACTGCTAAAGAGTACCACACACATGGGCAGCGTTTGCAAATGCATGTTGGTTATTAGATGAAGAGAGAGACATAAAACTGTGATTACAGAGAATACCAGGATGACTAAAGACAGGACAGGGCAGCCAGCAGCAGGCCCGAGGCTTCATCAAAGTCAAGAGCCATTCCTAAATTTGTTCCTAGGGCTTGTATGCACACACACACACACACACACACACACACACACACACACACACACACACACACACACACACGCATACACATTCATGCCTGTGGCAAATGAACATGTATTCTTTCTGCACCTTCAGAAAGAGGGTTCTCCTGGAAAAGTGTGTGTACAGAGAAGGGGGGTGCACTTACAGGTGATAGGTAAAGAGAACAGGGAGGGACATTCTTTCCCAGTTTAGAAGAGTTCACACAGCTTGAGTCAGGGATGTGCTGAGGAGGGAGGAGGAGAAGAGGAGGCAGGCAGCCATATCCACTTACTCATAAGGAATCTTCTTGAAGACAAGGTGATCCAGCAGGGTCAGTTGCTCTGCTATCTCTATGGCTGAGTGGTTTTCGAAGGGCTCAGCCTTCACGCCCTCTGCCTGAGGGAGCAAGGTCAGAGTCAGGTCCATGAGGGGATTCTGGGCTTTTGACACTTTTCTGAGAACCTCCTCTCTGTTCTGGTGGGTGGGTGGGATAACAGTGAGGAAGTTGGTCCCAATGGCATGTTACACCCTGTGTATATGTGTATCCTGTGTATTCTGTGCTTCCAGAGGACTCTCCCTGGAGGAGTCGGTCACCTACTCTGCAGGGAGCCACCTCTACAAGGCATCCAAAGCCTGCTCCAGCTGCTCCAATGGAAACTGGCTGGCTGGGACACAAGCAAGCTTGGGAATCTGGTCCCAGCTGTGATGGGCCACTTCCTCTGGGTTCTACCTGGCCCCAGGTGGGTTCAACATAATTTTTCTTTGAAACTCATTAGTAGGTGTGGGTTGTGGGTTTTGGGGTGTGATTGGCACCTGGGGCAGTGTTCCCGTCTTGTGAGCAGAAGAAAGCTGTCAGCTACCATGTCCCTGACTTAGGAGGTTTACTCATGGATATGACAGGAACTGTCACCTGGACCTCCTTGACCAGGAAACATCCTTAGGGAAACATTAGTCAAGGACAAGGGTACCCATAGCAGGAGTTAGATGGAGGTTAACAGAGGGAGGCCTTGGGAGCTGGGGGTGGGGAGGAGAGGAAAGGACAGCTATGCTGGTGCTGGGAGGAGCCCAGGTCCACTGAGGAGTGAGTCAGATTAAAGGGCTCCTGTACGCTGGGGCCATCTGGGTCATACAACACTGTAGGGGAGGCCTATAAGGTAGAGATGGGCTTAGAGATGGGCCCGCCAATCATTCATGACTTGTTATTCTTCCACTTACCCCACGGCACCCAGAAATTCCAACAGCAGCTGGCTGAGTGCCCAAGTAGCCTGTCTGCACCAATCAAAAGGTAAGTGGTGTCCACCCACACCCAAAGAACATGCCATTCCTAGAGGCTGAGTGTTCTGCTGTTCCCCTCCCCCCATTTCTTTTGCAATCAGTGAGGTATGCATTGCTAGGCTGGTGGCAGACACTGGAGATATGTAGACCTGCAAACATGATTCAGGCTCAGGGGGTTCACAGAGCGAGGACTCAGGGGACAATAGATTCTGTGTGGCAGGAGGTCAGTCATGGGTGTTTCCTGTCAGAGTCACCAGGGCAGAGAACAGAAGCCCAGGTGCAGGACTGTGGGTGTGGGAGCACTATTACATTGGGGAGAAGGAGTTCTTAGGCGGGCAAAGCAAACGTGGGCAGCAGGGGCCGGGGTGCAGGACAAGACTCCTGTGGCGGCATTTCTCCTGTATGCTCTTGGGGATGGGCCCTCCGAAGGTGGGCAGCTCAGCTACAGTCACTCCTAAGGGTCCTGTGTAGGTGCCTCAGGGCTGGGCTCAGGATGGCAGGGCAGTGAGGGTCACAGAAGAGTCCAGGAGGCCACACTGGGGTGTGGCCCAGTGGCCTAGTGGCTATAGGTGCTGCATAGGGACAGGCGACCTCTTCCTCACTTTTGATGTTGCCCGGGTCTTGAAAAAGTGGCTTTGGAAGTAGAGGGCAGAGTGACAACTTCTGTCACCTTCCAGAAGGCTTGTAAGAAATAAAGTGGCACTTCTCACTGAAGTCACTGGCCTCCATTAAGCTGGACCTGTCACTCAAAGGCTCTGGGGACCTGTCAGGGATTGGGGTGCACAGAGATGGGGCTCAGTCACCTTTAGTTCTAGAAGCACCCTAGGCCATTTACAAAGGAGAAGGATCCTTGTACATTCCACCCAGGCAAACAGGAGCACGAGGCATTCTCTCCACTGGGGAAGTGGTGGGGAGGTTTGCCCAGCATCCTGGCCCAGAGGATCAATCTGTAGTAAGTAATGTCTAGGTGCCACCACCTTCCATGTCCTGGTGGGTCACTGAACTGTGTAGGCTCCGGGAAGCACCAGCCATGCTGTTATTCCCTGGCCAGAATGTGGATAGGGAGCTCTATCCACATTCTCTAAGAGTGGTGAGTGATGAGACAGGAGAGGGGCCAGGGCTCAGAGTCCTAAGCCCTTATACTGGATACTAATACACTGGTCAGCCTGAAGCCGAGCTGACAACATGAGATCCACCTCTGGGGAGGTCAGAGTCTGTCTCAAGTATTTCTAACCATCATAGTTCAGTGGCCAGGATCTTTGGTGGGGTTCACCAAGGCATTTTGAGTATCCTAGTTAAGCCCTGGAAGTACATGAGGCCACCATTCCTCTATGGCATATGGAGTGCCACCCCTAACTCATGCTTTCATGATGTACACAACTCTCTGCTGGGGTCCTGTCATTTCAGGGCAGGTTCAGTGACTCCTATATAACTACCATTTCCCATTCACAGCTCTGAGCGAGTGATTTAGATCTCTGCCTCAGTTGCCTCACTTGTAAAATGGGATAATGATGCAAACTTGCAGCATCACTGACAAGAGAGCCTGGAGTCTTTCAGAATCTAATGTGGTCCAGCACAGAGGCATCCATCAACGATCCTTCCCGAGAAGCATGCCAGAGAGACGGGAGGGTTAAGGGAGAGGAAGAGGCACAGTGGATGAGGAAGAGGAAAGTAGCAGTGTTACTGGCTAGATTTTGCTCCTCAGTAAAGGAGAAATTTGCTAGGCCCTGGTGCTTGCCAATGTAATAAATTAATTTTTAGTGAGGCCAGCAGGGTGGCCAACATGACTGATGTCCTTGTGAGATGGGAAATACGGACACAGTGGATACAGACACATACACAGAAGGAAGACAACACAGGGACACAAGACCATGGAGATATGAACTGGAGTGGCACAGCCAGAGGTTGAGGGTACACAGGGCTACCAGCAACTGGCAGGGGCAAGCAAGTGTCCTCCTCTAGAGCTCCTAGGGGAGCATATCCCCACATACATCTTTACTTTAGGATTCCAGGCTCCAGGACATGGGGAGGAACACACTGGACTAGTTTGTGGCACTAGGCTGCAAAGCCACAGGAAATGGATGCAGGCGATGACTGTGCTTGGTCAAGGGAGTCATGGAGTAATGAGGGTGGGGAGGAGGTTGCTTTGATGATCAGGTGAGATGGTCGTCCCGCTCACCATCTGTGTTGTGATCTCTTCCAGTGTGATCTGGTTGTCACCTGGGTCCTCCTGGGTCAGAGTCCTAGGAAGAAGATAGCATGTGAGCCCCAGTACACCTCGCTGGTAGATCTTCCCTACCTGGCCTGTCTTCCACAACCCCTGACCCTTGCTTACTGCCTTTACCCAGAGGCACTACTTCTCTCTGCCTCTCCTCTGCTTTACTGACTCATTCTTGATCCTTCTGTCCCTTCCTTAGTCTCTGAGCTTCCTACATAACTGTTGTGTGTGTATGTGCTGGAGCCCAGAGAGACAATGGCAGGGGCCTCTGAGGTCAGGCTGGGCCTGTGGCAGGCATTTCTGTGTGCACATGGAATGATGGGACACACGTGGTGAAGGAGTATCAGACTTGGAGGACCAGAGTGGACAGGAGACGTTTCTAGATGGGCTGCCCCTCAGGCCTGGCTTGATCAGAGGGCCCAAAGATAAGGTGACACAGTAGAATAGAGGCCCAAGTACCCAAGATGGGATTGTGTTAAGAGAGAAGTAAGGGAGCATATATTCAAGCTAACTAGAGTGAGTCCTGGGCATTGGTGGAAAGTGAGGGTAGCCCCCCCCTCCCCATCAGGCCAACTCTTTACTTTTTGTGATAGAACTCATGGGCACGATATGAGAATATGGGGTGGAAAGAGTAGTAGGCTCTTGATGACTGACCAAGGGCCAGGCTGTGGTGGAGTGATGAGGCCTGTACATGGGGCCTTGGGATAGGAAAGCGCACCTATGCCATTTACCTTCTGAGAACCTGCGGAAGCCACCTGCACCGTCTTGCTTGAGCCTTACTACACCCTTAAAGCCAGCATTGCTCATTCATTTTAGAGAGGA
The DNA here is from genome assembly GCF_003668045.3 of Cricetulus griseus. Classification (NCBI taxonomy): domain Eukaryota; kingdom Metazoa; phylum Chordata; class Mammalia; order Rodentia; family Cricetidae; genus Cricetulus; species Cricetulus griseus. The sequence goes on along the minus strand of NC_048597.1, from coordinate 199,342,958 downwards.
GAAAATGAGGTTTGGCTAAGGGCCTTCTCTGCTCAACAGTGAGTCACCTGAATGGCAGTGAGCACTGTCCAGTAGAACTCTCAGTAGTGAAGAGATGGGCTGGCCCATGCTATCTAAGATAGGAGCCTCTAACCAACTGAAGCTCTGGGGACTGAGGGACACAATTTTATTGCAGTCAACTTTAGTTCCCTGAGATTTAAATAGTTGTATGTAGCTAGTATCTATCATATTTGAGTGCACACGCTGGACAGGTGCTAGCAGTCATGGACATATGTAGAGAAGTGGTACACGCCCTCACCCCCAACAGGGTCTCATGTAGTCCAGGTTGGCTTACTATGCAGCCAAGGATGATTCTGAACTTCTCATACTTCTGCCTCCCAGAAGTGCTGAGATTACAGCCTGAGAGATGGGACCACAGACATGCACCACCATACTCAGTTTACATGGTGCTAGAGATTGAACCCAGGCCTATGTAAGCACTCTACCAACCTAGCTATGTCACTAGCTCCATCAAGGTCTGGTGAGGGGCGGGGACAGGAGGGCTAAGTACACAGAGCATCCAATCCATGCCTGACTCTAGAGTAAGGGACATGGCTCCCAGATGTTTGGGGCTTACATCTACCCTGATACACCCCTGATACACCTGGTTACTATGGAGGTACAGGCCAGGCCCCTGTCCCAGAAGGTCAACCTAAGCAGGAGGACCATGCTGCTCTTACCTGATGATGTTGGCTGCTGCCTTTCGCTCCTGTGTCAGAAGTTCTGGGTCATGCATGACCTCTTCCAGGAAGCTGATCACCTTGCTTTTAAGCTTACTGTTGGTTTCAAAGTCCTGTGGGAAGATGGTCAGGTAGCTCTGGCTACAGTTAACAGACATCGTTCCTGCAGTACTCTGAGGCCAGGCTGAAGGAGGGAGTTTCCATTTCTGTCCATGGTGGCTGCCTGCTTTTCTTGTCACTACTTCCAGCAAGGCCACAAGTGGGGCTTCAAGCCTCCTAAGCACGGGATGCTGACACAAGACCAATACTACCCCTTAGCTGTTGTACCCCCAAGTCAGGGAGGCCCAAGCCTACTTGTACTCTACCTGAAGACAGGTGGCCAAACAGAGGCCCCTTGTCTTCTTGACTGTCCTTGCTTCCCTTCCCTGGGGAATCTGAGCAGGCCCTCCTGGGAAAAACAGGATCCCCTTCCTCCTTCTGACCTACTACTGTCTGCTATCACTTACTGCCACTGGGAAGCAACTGTCCCTGGAGCACAGCCCCACCCACCTGAGAATGCTTGGAGACCCAGTGGCGGAGCACATTCAGCACACGATTGGTGGCAGCTCTGCGGATCACGAACTCCTTGTCGCCATTTCTCTGGTCAGGGGGAAACCCTGGCAGCGCTAGCGGTAGAGGGAGAGAAGGACAGGAGTGGAGCCTGCTTGGTTTGTCTGAGGGCCTTGGCGGGAGCACTTAACAACTGGGTTCAAGCCCAAATGAGAGGCCGTGAAGCCTCAGGGGATGCAGTTCTTCAGCAGCCAACCTCTGTCATTCCTGCTGCATCTAGAAGGTTCAGGAGGCTTCCACCAACAAGATTATACAGGGCACCCAAGACCAGAGTTCTCCAGGAAACCCCGCCTCTAACCTTTGGTGTGGAACCGTTGCTGTGGAAGTGGGTGCCGAGGGCTCTCTCGGTTGGCGTTCTTGGCTGTGAGTAGAATTTGGCCAAGGACCAAAGGGGACTGGGGAGGAAGAATGGGACTCCAGGATGGCAGGGCAGCGCTGGCAGAGCCTGTGGGAAGAGTGGGATGAAGTGGGTAGCAACAGGTCAAAGAGCAAAGAGGGGAGGGTAAATCTAGGTGTGTGTGTGTGTGTGTGTGTGTGTGTGTGTGTGTGTGCGTGTGCGTGTGCGTGTGCGTGTGCGTGTGTGTGTGTGCGTGTGTGTGCTAAGGCCACCCTTCTAGGGGTTGACAAGCAATACACCTGAGACTATATCCCACTGATGATAGGATGTGGGAAGGGAGGGTGCAGAACAGGCTGCACCCTGAACACACAGTGGCCCTGGCTGCAGATCTGGGTGTGTGGAGTCTAGCTGGTGCAGAAGGAAGGGCTCCATCCCAGCCTCCATGGGAGGAAGGGACAATAGGGCAGCTAACAGAGAACAAGGCTTCATGTCCAGTGAGTGAGGATAGCTTGCTGAGCAGGGAGCCCTCCAGAGGCACCGCCATGGCATCTGCAATGCACACCTAACACCTGAGGAAGGGAGGGTCTCGGGCCGGTGGCTGTCACCCCTGCCACAGAACCATGGAGAATAGGAATACCCATAAGCAGAGACATCCACACACCTGTGCTGGCCAAGGACATCCTGCGATACGGAAACCTTTCCTTGTTTGGGGTGCCCTCGTTGGCTCCCGCAGTGGCTATGGCAAAGGCAGAGGCAGCTGAGAGGGCACTGCGGTTGTTGTCCAGCTCACGACATGATGTCATCACGACTCCATTGTTGAAATTAAAGAGTGGGAATTCTGTGGAGAGGAGGGAGCTGACCCTCAGCCATTCCTCAGTCCTTTAGGCTGGCAGACATTCAGGCAGCTGGAGGACAGCCCAACCTCAAGAGTGGAAGCTCTTCCTCTATGCCCAAGGCTGGAGAGGGGCTCAGGAGGTAGTGTGGGGGTCTACTCCCTGTAAGGGTCGTGCTACAATATTCCTAGAGCTATCCCAGGGAAGGAAGGCTCAGCCTGCCTCTGCTGCTTAGAAGACTGGGAGCCATCTTTCTCTTTCTCTAGGACTTCTAGCCCTGTCACTTCTTGGCCTTGCTGGGCCCAGGCCAGCTGAGGAAAACATCATGAGCTCTCTGCTTTCAGGGTACTGGGGACTGACACACCACCCACATAAAGTCTGATGGTCATAATTCATATTGACAGGGTTATGGGCACGGTGGGACTGAGATAACAGATTGCACTTGCGGACCTGGGTTGAAATTCTCCCCATCTCTCACTGGCTGTATGACCATGGGGAAGTTCTTTCAACTCTGTAGCCTCGGGGATCTCCTCTGGACAGTAAGGATATGTCCAAAGGTGGATATAAAGAGATCACAGAAGAAAGTTCAAAAAGCTGTATAAACATGGGACCTACGGATGGCAATGATGACAAACAGACATGGGGTCAACCCCAGAACACTTTGGCTTCATCTGGTGGGACTCTAGAAAGCAACCAACACTGTCACAGTGAAGTACCAGTCCTTGAGCCTGGGGGCAACTGGCTTGCTTTAAAGACTCTGAGCTAGTCCCTTCCCTTCCTTCCCCTCCACTGCCCTCCCCTCCCGACCCCTTCCCTTCCCTGCTTTCTCTGAGATGTCTCCTTCCCTCATTTCTGAGGTCATCTCTGTTTCTGTCTCTGTCTCTGTCTCTGTCTCTCTCTCTCTCTCTCTCTCTCTCACCCTCCCTCCCTCCCTCTCTCTCCCTGAGATAGTATTTCATTCTCCCTCCAGCTCCTCCTTGGTTGAAGACAACGCTCAGTAAGTTGCCCAGGCTGGCTCGTCACTCCCCATTTCCCTTCACTCAGATGTCTCAAGCGCTGGGATTACAGGCACCACTCACATCTGGGCCTCAATGCCTATTTCTCCTGAGATTTACTGCCATGCAAGAAGTCAGGCAGGGCTGAAGAGGGCTCAGGTACCTTTCCTCTAAAGCCAGGCAGCCCTGTTCTTTACTTGTTTCTTACCAGGCATGGAAGGCAGGGGATACTGGGATTTGAGCTGCCCCATGTTTGGGGAGCAAGTTGGGAATGCTAAGCTTCCTTCTTATGGAGGCAGGAAGACTGTCTTGATAGTTGAGGACCCCCGAGTTTCTCCCACCCTTGGGTATTCCAGAGCCCTCCTGGGGGGTACAATAGTGTTTATGGGGACCAGAAGGCAGGTAGGCTGTTCAAGAACCTTGCAGGATTGTGAGTATGAAACATGGGTGGGCTATGCCACTATCTTCTGAAGCCTTCCCTGCCTGCGATGGTGGGGATAAAACACAGAACTGTATCTATGTCAGGTAGCACTCTACCACTGAGCCACACCCCAGCCTTGCTTCCTTATCTGAAAGATAAGAGCAACCTAGGTTCTCTTCATGCACATTGAAAGGATGAAAGGATGATGCTTTCCTTTCAGCTCCACACTGGGGAATGGTACCTGAAGAGTTTTTGCTTTTGACTGATTTTGGTGTTGATGGAGATTTAGTCGGTGATGCCTCAGTGTCGCCATCGTCACTCTGGTTCTGGTCAATGTCAGACTCTTCCTTCGTGGAGACTTCAGAGCCTGGGGGAATAGAAAGACTCACACTCTTCTCAATTATCCATTGGTTGGGAAACTCACATCCATGATTTATCAAAGTAAAGCACAGTAAATTACAAGAGCCTGGTGCCCCAGTGAAGCCTGCTCAACAGTGTAGCTGCTACAGGCTTTCTCAGAACCTTTCACAGACTCATGGATGGTGTGGCTTTCCAAGGTGGCCTTTTCTTTACCAGGACTTCCAGAAACTTAACAGGTACAGCTAAGTTCCTGTTAGAGTGCAGATTGTGGGGTCCAATGGTAGAGTGCCTAGCCTGCTTATAGTCTTGGGTTCAATCCTCAGTGATAGGGGTGTGGGACAGGTTGTAATAGCTCCTGTCTACATGGAACAAGGAAGTCAGCCTTTTTTTTTTTTTTTTTTTGAGACAGGATCTCATATAGCCTAGGCTATGTAGCTATGTAGCTAACGATGACCTTAAACTTCTGATTCTCTTGCACCTACCCTCTGAGTTCTGGAATTATAGGCATGCACCAACCATACCAGAATTTATTTAGTGCTGGGTATTGAATCCAGGGCTTTGTGCTTGGCAAGCACACACACTTTCTCTCTCTTTCAATTGAAAATAGATTTTTTTCATACAATATATTCTGACTCAGGTTTCGCTCCCAACTCCTAACATATCCACCCTACCTCCTTACTCACTCAAGTTATACCCCTTCTTGCTCTCTCTCATTAGAAAATAGACATCTAAATAATAACATTAAGAACAAGATTAAAAGCAACAAAACAGGAAAAAACAAACAGAAAAAAAGGCCAATGAAAAACCACAAGAAAACATATAGACTCTCTCCCTTCCTCTCTCTCTCTCTCTCTCTCTCTCTCTCTCTCTCTCTCACACACACACACACACACACACACACACACACACACACACACATTAGAACACACAGAAATCCCATAAAAACACAAACTGGAAACACATACTATATAAGCCCAGACATTATGAGACAGACATTATGAGACAAAGAAACCTCCAAAAATGCTACTGAGTTCATTTTGTGTTGGCCATCTACTGCTGGGCATGAGACCTGTCCTTAAGTGTGGTTTGTATACACAGTGAGACTCTGTTGGAGAAAACTGGTTTCTCCTCCACAAGCAGTTAGCAATTGGAGCACTCTTATCAACTGAATCTCCAGCCCCAAATATCGGTATTTCTAACAAGCTTCTGGTGATGCTCATGTGGCTAGCAATGGACCACACTGAGTAGCAAGGCATTTCTGTTACTGGTAAGACATCTGGGGTAAGCACCTGCCTGATTTGCCTTGCTTCTGGTCTAAAATAAGTATTAATCATGGGAGAGTCAGGGCCTACATATTCTTTGGACAGTGTGAGCTTTTGCCAAAATAAAGGTGTGTGTGCAGGTGTGTGTAAGCCAGAAGTTGGCATCACCTGCCTTCCTTAATTGTGCTCCACTTAATTTTTCTGAGATGGTCTCTCACTGAACCAGTAGCTCACTAATTCAGTTAGAGCAGCTATCAAAAGAGCCCCAGGGAGCTTCCTGGCTCTGCCTTCTCAGCACTGGGATTACAGCAGTGTGCCTCTGAGCCCAACTCTCTAATGTAGGTACTAGAGATTGAACACAGGTCTTCGTGCTTGTGTGGCAAGCACTTTACCAACTGAGTCATATTCTCAGAGCCTTGGGGGAGGGGACTTAACTGCTTGGGGTCTCAGATTCCTCAACCAGAAGGTGAGCACACTTGAGTCTGTTTATACAACCAACCAGGAGCCATAGGTCTCTTTAGAAAAGCACACTCACCCAGCTCACAGAAGCACATAGACTTGGGGTCCCTGGGTCACTCATCAAGAACTCTGGTACCAGGTGGCTTTGTAGGACTGAATGGGGTTGCATTCCACAAAGTAGCGATGGGATCTCACTGAAGGTTTGTGCTGGGCAGAATTCTGAGCTTCACACTGTTGCCTGTCTAAGATCCCATACATTACACACACTGAATGGTATTTGGGTTCTCCAGCAAGCTGTTATATTAGCGACCAATCTTCAAATGTGTGAGTCACACAAGCCTATTTGTTGCCTGCACCTGTAGTGATGGAGACTTGTGTGGCTTCTCTTCTTTCCAAGTATGCCTCCTTTTCAAAGGCTGGGGCTTGTGATCAGCTCGAGTATGTGTATGTATACACACACAGACACAGACACATGGACACACGGATAGATACACACACACACACACACACACACAGAGCAAGACTGTGCTGGTGGTTCCTAGCATATGGCCTGATCTGAGCTAACATGGAACCAAATAGGACCCTTTGAGAATGGCCAGAAGCTGTAGCTAGGAAGGCACTGGCTGTCCCAGCAGGGTCTTGGGCCACTGCCACCACCTTCAGCGATCCAGCTGTTCCCAGAGCATACATAAAACACCTTCCTCATTCTTCAACATCTAAGTATTTTTGTCTAGAATGTTCTCCCTTTCTATTGGTGAACATCTAATCTAATGGATCTGTTAGGAATCCTTCTCAGACTTCCCTGATGGTCCCTAGTTTATCCTCTGAACGCTTCTAGCACCTTTCAAATGTGACGGCTATCAGGTACCCACTGTTCAGTGTTCAGTCTGGTTTCCAAGCGAGACTGTGAATTCTGAGAGCAGAAGCCAATGACATGACTTGAATAGAGGGATGTAGGATGCTACTATGGAAGAGAGAGGGAAGGCACAAGTCTGAGAACTTTGGCTGAGACTCACATAAAGTGTGATGGCATGATATCATGGAAACTTCTGCTGGCCTCACCTTGGCAACATATCTCCTCTTTATGGCTACCAGTCTACACTGCCTATATCCTGTTCAACAGAGGCCTAGAAAATCCAGCCCAGCCAAGCCCCACTCTGATGAGTGCTAATGGGATGGTTCTTCTCGGTATCCACTCACTCTGCTTGCTAAGGGTCGAGGGCTCCTCGGGCTTCTCTGGAGTTGCAGTTGGAGTTGTTGGAGCTGGGGTTGGGGTCTGGACTGAAGTGTGGGTTGGAGTTGAGGCTGGGGTTGGGGTCTGGTTTGGGGTATGGGTAGGGGTTGGGGCTGGGGTTGGGGTCTGATTTGGGGTGTGGGTGTGGGTTGGGGTCTGGGTTGGGATGTGGGTTGGGGTCGGAGCTGATGTTGGGGTCTGGTTTGGGGTGTGGGTTGGGGTTGGGGCTGAGGTTGAGGCCTGGTTTGGGGTGTGGGTTGGGGTTGGGGCTGGGGTTGGGGTCTGGGTTGGGGTGCGGGTTGGGGTTGCAGCTGGGGTTGGGGTCTGGGTTGGGGTGCGGGTTGGGGTTGCAGCTGGGGTTGGGGTCTGGGTTGGGGTGCGGGTTGGGATTAGGACTGGGTTTGGGGTGCGGGTTGGGGTTGAGGCTGGGGTTGGGGCTGGGGTCAGGGTGGGGGTCTGGGTTGCAGGGGGAGTTGGGTTTGGGGTAGTGGTGATGGTTGTGGCCGTAGTTGTGGTTGAAGTTGTATCAGTCTCGTCTGGAGTCTTGTTGGTGAAACTGCTGGTCACACAGAGCTTGCTGGTGTCCAGTGTGGACTTGCTGAAGGGAGACATGGGTGAGTGATTGCTGGTGTAGCCATTGGAGCTGCAGCTGAGTGCAGCCAGGTCCAGCGCCTTGCCGCCTGTGATGATGGGGATGTTGAGGGACAGCTTCCGTCGGCGGCTTGGGGACGATGTACTGATGGACAAGGGTGGTGGTGAGGAGAACTTGCGGGTGGCACGAGGTGACTTGGGAGGCTCCCCATACAGAAGCTTGTTGTTCTGGCCACTGGCAAACAGGAGCTCCAGTGACCTGTGGGGATGGGAGGGAAGAAGGAAAGAGAGATATTGGTGTAGGCTTGCCTACCTGGCCTGCTTCCTACAGGGCTCAGGGTGGCTGACAGCAGTGTCTCCCTTATGTGTATGACCCCTGATGCTGGGATGGGTCTCTGTACAGGCTTGGGGACAAATGTCTGTATCCACAGGGCTTGAGTGGGTTGGATATTTGGTGCTGGGGGTGCTTCTACCCAATGCTGCTACCTCTGCCTCCTTCCTGAGGTGCTAAGCCTCCTGACTGCAGGCCTTTGCAGAGCCTCCATCTCTTCACAGGAGGCTGCTCTCACCTGCATGCTCTGCCCTTGTCCATACAGTGGTCCTAAGGGATGCTCCTGGGCAAGAAAACAGAGGCTCACGGACAGGCAGTGACTCATCAGATGCCTCTGGCTCTAAACCCAGTGTCTATACCATGGCACCTGAGAGGTTTCACATAACCACTGCGTTGTGAGGGGGTGGAAATGCAGTGCCTTAGGAATCCCGGGGCCAGGCCTGCATTTAAGGCCACCTCAGCCAAACTTGTAAGGGCCTTGTGGAAAGTCTCCTGGCCTTTCTGGGTGGTAGCTTGCACATTGGAGAGCTGAGCTTCAGTGATGTAGGCATGAAAGATGGTCTCAAAGCTGAGGTGGCTAAAGGGTTCTGTCCACTGGAGGATGTCCCTTGAGCATACCATAAAGGGCTCCCCAGTCTTCAAAGCATGATGAGTGTACACAGAGCAGAGGTACCTTCCTGCCTATCTCCCTTCCTTCCACTTTTCCATCTTTCTATAAAGGGTGGGCCCTGTGTTTCCCATAGGGAGAACAAGGGACATCCCTTGGCTTCCCCGAGCAAGGAAGGCAGGGGAGGTAAAGGAGTCTTAGTGAGCAGCAGCATGGATGGCCAGGCCTCTGGGGCCTCTGGGCTTTGGGGAAAGGAAGAGAGAGCAGAGTGATCCCTCCCTAAAGAATGGAGTCCTCCAAAGAGAATAGACTCCTAGAGGATGGAGTCCTCCCAAGAGAATGGACTCCTGGAGGATGGAGTCCTCCCAAGAGAATGGACTCCTGGAGGATGGAGTCCTCCCAAGTAGCCCTCTAATAGGTTGTATAGCTGTGGATGACCTTGTGTAGCTGCTCTTCCCACTCACAGCTCCAGAGCTCTGGGATTATAGGCTTGGACCACCATCTCCTGTTTCCTTTGGGAAAACCAGACTGGAAATGTACTGCCTCTGTGGTTTGGGAATGAAGTATGCCACCACATCCTTGCTTCTGGGACAGCCTCTTCTCCAGGGACCAATTTGGCCTGGAAGATCTGTGGGTTTGGGAAGGGGTGCACACACTAGTGGGGAATAGTGTGGATGGGATTTGAAAAAAAATACTTTTCACATTTAGCCAGGCAGTGGTGGCGCACGCCTTTAATCTCAGCACCCTGGAGGCAGAGGCAGGGGGATTTCTGTTGAGTTCGAGGCCATCCTGGTTTACAGAGGAAGTTCCAGGCCAGGCTCCAAAGCTACAAAGAAAGCCTGTCTTGAAAAAAACAAAAAAGCATTTTCACATTTAACTAACTACTTAATGTATTTGTGAGTGTGTGTGTGTGTGTGTGTGCGCTCTTGAGTGTGTATGTGTGTGAGTGTGAGTGGGTGTGTATATGTCTGGGGATTTTCAGGTCATAGTGAAAATGGAAGTCAGAGGACATCTTTCAGGAGCGAGTTCTCGCCTTCCACCATGCTGGTTCCAGGAGTTAAGCTTAGGTAATCAGACTTGGCAGCAGGTGCCTTGACCCACTAAACCATCTCATCAGAACCCAGGGATTCTACAGATGGCGATGGCAAGGGATGCGCACGCACCTGGCGGGGATGGCACTGATGGGTTTCTTGTAGATAGTGATTAGCTTGTCTAGGACCACCACAGCGGTGGTGAAAACACGGTAGGAGTGCAGGAAGGTGTTGAGGAAGTCGATACTCAGGAAGCGAAGGTCTGTCAGCCGCTCCAGCAGCCGCTCCACACTGGCATACCGGATCTGCAGCACTTTGCAGGAATTCATGGTTTTGCTGAAGCGAATGTCAACATCATCACAATATAAGGAGGCATCGGACCTGTGGAAGAGGAGGTGACACACGTTTAAGGTTGCTTGGGCTCATGGTATCTACTCACCAGACCAGGGCTGAGGCTACCACCAGGCCCCCTTGTCAACACCCTCCTCCCAGGCAGGAACAGTTTTCCTAAGTGAGCACGGGAAACTTCAGAAGGAAGTTGTACCTCTTCTCCCCCAGGATCCTAAAACCCTTCAGTATAAGCACCAACCCCCAAGGGTATTGGAAAAATGCAATAAGCATTTTAAGATGTGCTTCCAAATCCCCAACACACAGAATTCTGTTCACATAAACATGCACATTTATGTTTACAGTGGCACACTGTTCTCAATAGAGCAGAGTGGAGACAACCCACGTATGTCTATAAGCCGAGGAAAGGACAAATAAAATACAGTGTGATGTTACTCAGCCATGAAAAGAAATGAAGTTCTGATCCATGTGGTGAAATATTGTTCATGACTTATTAAAGCTTGCCTGAGGTTTCAGAAAGCAAAGTCAGCCACAGGCCACAGAAGCCAGGCACACACCTTTAATCCCAGCAGCCAGAAGCTAGGAGGTGGTGGTACACATCTTTAATCCTAGGACTCAGGATTAAGAGATAGTCGAATCTCTGTGAGTACAAGGCCACCCAGACCTACACAAGAGTGAATCAGTCTAAAAGAGAGTTATAGCTCACATCTTTAATCCTAATGTTCGGGAAGTGTATAAGATAGAAGCAAGGTCTCAGACAGGCTTTTTGTTCTCCAGCCATGCTGAGGAGAGACAGCAGTTTAAAACTTGGTGAAGAGCTCATTTGTGGATCAGACCTTTTAGCCTGAGCTAGAGGTGAAAAACTAGTGCCTGGCTGCTTTGCTTTTCTGATAGTCAGCTTGAAGCTTGAACTCCAATATCAGTCTCTGGGTCTTTTATTTTTTGTTACAGACACACACTACAACCTGGATAAGCCTCGAAGACATACTAAGTGAGACAGGCCACGAGCACTATGGTTCCATTAATAGGAAAGCACGGAACAGGCAAATCGCAGTAACAGAAGTGATGTGGTGGACGCAGGGTGTTTGGTGGGTGCAGTGAGAATGACTGTTCACATGTATGACATCTCTTTCTTTGGTGAGTGGTGACAGGAGAATCTTAGAAGCAGAAGCTAGTGTTGGCTTTACATCATAGTGAATACACGGAAACTTACTGACTTGTACTTTTAAAGAAAGGAAATGTATGTTATATGAATTTATCTCAATTAAAAAATAAGTAGGGTCAGGCACTTTAATATCAGCACTTGGGAGGCAGAGTGGGGCAGATCTCTCTGAATTCAAGATCAGCTACATTCTCAGGGCTACACAGTGAGACCCATCTTAAAAAAAAAGATAATACAGGGTGGGGGAAAAAAGATAAAAGGGAAATTCCAGTGTTCCAAGTGAAGAGAAACTAGGAAACGAGCTGTTTTTGCTGCCCTGAGGTGTCTGCCCTGGTCTGGATTTTGGAGACTAGTCCCTAGGTTTCCCACAGATGCCTGGTCCACTGGGCAGGAAGCTGGATGACATCATTGTGTCAATTTGGGATCCATGAAGGGCACAACTTTTAGAGAAAGACAGTGAGGGGAACCCTGTCCTCCAGCAGAAGGGGTGGCGGAGCTTCCGCATCCTGGTCTTGAAGTACAATACGCTACTTTTGTGCTTTGTGCTCTCAGACTAAGAGTGCAATGTGTTGTCACAGATGAAATACCTTGGGGACACTCAACAGAAGAAAACCTTTCAAGAAAGAAACCTTTCAGCCAGGCTCTATATTCATAGGTAAGATAGGTAAGTCCTCAGTGATAGCTCCAAATGGAGAAACAAACAAGGACTTAAGCCCCTCGATATTATATTAACAAATAGCTGAATTTGATGGCCCCATCTGTTTTTTTTTCATCTTCCCTTCTCCTTCTATTCCCCTTCCTTTCTAGTTTGAGACAGTGTTGCCATGCCTGTAAAGTTTAAAATGCTCCTGTCTCAAGTGTGGGGATGACAGCTGTGTGCCACGCTTCTCCGAGGCCCCTCCCAACCCCCTGTCCCTTTTTGACTAAATGTGAAAGTTTGACCTTTGGCTATAAACTAACAAGCAGTCATCTTAAACTCTCTTGGACTAGAAAGTCTTCAGTGCAGCTGGCCTATTGAGACCTCTCTTCTCATAGCTCCCAAAAGTTATTACCAATGAGCTGGTGTTGTGAAGCCTCTCATAGACTTCCAACTTACATGCCGATTGGGTGGGCAGTTTAGGAGCGTGTGTCTCGTCCATCTCCCTAGCTTTTGTGGCATAGGCCATATCACTTTTGATGTCACCTTGGTTACTCCTTGAGCATTAGGATCAGTGGGACTTTCAACCCTCTGATGGAAAAAGAAGCCTTCAGGGCCTGTCAGGTAGCCCGAGTTGGCCTCACGGAAGTCTTTTCCCCTCTCCAAGGTGATTATGATTGGTGGGAATTTCTCCCAGGCAAGACCTACCCACGGCCTTTTCTAGGACTTTCTAAAACTGGATCTGTCATAGGTCTCATCCCTCTCTGGACTGCCAGGATGTCACCCAGGCCACAGAAGGCTAGGGAACTGAGGATGGAGCTCTGTGTCAAAACTGTGTGAACTCAACATCAGCAGCTTCTTCAGAGCTTGGTGGAAATCAGCAGCCCCAAAGGTCATGGTATCATGCAGTGCTAGCTGGAGGCTGAGTCACAGCAGACTCACTCTAATGGCAACGGGGTGAGGGAATATTTAAGCTTAAGCTGTGTTTTGTTGTCCATAATTAGGTTTTTTTTTTTTTTAAACTTTGACATCTCAGAGTGAGATGTAGTCTTCACTTGATTTTCCTTCCTTCCTTCTGATTTTTGTTGGCTTGTGTTCCCTATACATTGAAGGCTGTATCTTTGTAGTTGTTTTTACTTGCAGCTAGTAGCTGTCTTAGACCTTTTGTGTTTCTGATGGGATCTTACTGGAGGAATATATAAATGAACAGATAAATGTTTGCTCTTATCGAAAGGATAAGTGTGAAAAAATAGCCACAGAAAGGAGTTGAGTCTGTATTGAGTGCTGAGGTGAGAACAGGCTCACACCTGTAATGGTGAGAACAGGTTACTTTCCTCACTGTGTGACAGAATACTTGATGAGGTAACTTAAAGAAGGAGGTTCATGCATGCAGTTCACCACAGGGTGGGGGCTGGGTGGTTGCATGAGGAGTGGTGTAGCTAGCTTGGATCTGGATGAATCCAGAAGTGGGGCCTGGTTACAGATCTTAAGCCCCTTTGCCCTCTAAGGATTCACTTCTGCCACCTGGGTTCAGCCTTTCAAAGGCCTTACAATTTCTCAGGATAGTGTCACCAGTGTCATGTATTGAAACACATGAAATAATGGGGAATGCCACATTCAAATCATAACGGCATCCTTGGGGCCAGCATGAAGTACACAGCTTGATGCCAACTCTACTCCTGTTTCCTAGACAACCCTATTCTTCACTTCTTAGACTCCTCATCTGTGAACTGGAAAGAGGCCTTCCACAAAGCTCTCCAGAGAGTGGGATGAATGAACCAATTTAAGAGGCCTAGAGTGGTACATGGAACACAGAAAGCTGTAAGTGAGCACTGGCTCTGCAGAAGGTGATTCCCACTCAAGGGGTCAGAGAGAGCTCAGGAAACTAAGAAAATGACCCTTCCTTCCTTCCTTCCTTCCTTCCTTCCTTCCTTCCTTCCTTCCTTCCTTCCTTCCTTTCCTTCTCCCTTCATTCATTCCTTTCTTTCTATCTTCTCTCCCCCCTCTTGTTTTTTGAGACAGGGTTTCTCTGTGTAGATTTGGATCCTGTCCTGGAACTCTCCCTGTAGACCAGGCTGGCCTTGAACTCACAGAGATCTGCCTGCCTCTGCCTCCCGAGTGCTGGGATTAGAGGCGAGCACCACTATTACCCAGTTTCACTTGTACTATTACTAAGGCACTCTTTTTGCGGGGTGAGGGGGGAGCTGGTGGTGCAGCTGGGCAGTAGAGTTCTTGCCAAGCATGTGTGAGACCCCAGTTTCCACTTTCAATTACTTTCTCTGGAAATATGGGGATTTGAAATGTCAATAAATAACCTTTTCCCAAGAGCCTCCAATGAGCAGGAGGTGAATCTACAAGGTGGAGAAATGGAACAGCAGATTATGGTAGCATGTAGACAAATGGCAGTCCTCATTACTGGGAATACACTGCCCTTCTGTCTTGCTTCTCCCTGGCTGCATCAGTCTTCCCTGCGGCATAGACCAGAGGGGAAGTTGGATAAGTGAGTTCAACCCACAGCATGTAGACGAAACCACAAGGCCTCCAGAGATAACAGCATTTTAAAAGAAACCATCTCAAAGAAACAGAGGGAAGGCCTTCTAACTCAGCTCCCCTGCAGGACACAGAACATTTTAGAAACCTGCTGGCACCACGTCCCCAGCTCAGCCCCTTGCCCTTTTCTAGCTCATACCATTGCTCCCAAGTGCTCTTTCAGAGTGGCACCAAGGAGGTGGGGCTGCTACCCTTGGGATGCAACCCTACCACCTACAGAATAAAACCCAACAGCTTGCCAGACACAATGTTGTTAACGGAATCTCACATATCTCACCAGCCCCATCTTTCACCACGTGGTGTAGGTTGCTGTGTTAGTTAATAAAGTCTGACTGTGCTATAAAAAGCTCAGAGAAACGAGAAGTGAGATTGAGTATAGGAATAGCCCGTGAGTCATAGCAGATACACATATAAACTACAGCATCTGTATGCTAAAAGCAGGAAAGGATCAACGGACCACATGGGTACCAAATATTCATGGTACACTTAAGACATACGAGGCACAGGGATGTTCAGTATTCGTGAAGTCTTAAGCCAGACATCCAATGCAGACACCTACATGCAGATGACATCACAGCTGTTGGTTAGGCTAACTGACATGCTCAGCTACTGTTGGGCACCTGTGCCTTTTCACATCTTGGAGAGGGCAAGTGTGTGCCACAGACCCTTCAAGTACCTTCTAGAGGTCGGCCTACTCAGCTAACTTTCACTCTGGTCTATGCAGCAGGGAAGGTTGACACAACTCGGAGGAGGTACGGGGGGGGGGGGGTGGGGGGGGGAGCATTCTATAACTCAGGTAATGTGGAGCTGGCACTTGGCCATAAGTCATCCTAACCTCCTGCTCCATTTCTCCACTCCCATCCCTGCTTCTTACTCTGTGTTTCAAATGGACTCACCAAACCCTAGGGCGAAACATCTCAATTTGGTCCCTGAGCCTGTCTGCTCCAAGACCTATTGGTCTCATCAGGTACCTGGAGAGTAGAGTTCACCCAGGCTACTGTCTGCACGGTACTCTAAATCCTATAACCTCACAGCCCAATGGGGATTATTCATCATTTCTCAAAACCATTGCACTGTTCTGCTTTTGTGCAAACACACCGTTCCTTTTTCCCAGAATGCCTTTCTATTTAACAACCTGCAACTGGCCTTCAATGCCAGCCCTTGGGTTCCCTTTTCAAGGAATCCTTGTTCAACCGTGCCAAGTGAAGCAGTCCCATAGCCATCCCCTGCCTGCTTCCAGTAACACACAAACTGTCTTTTTGCACTCATCTTACTCCCCCATGGTGACATTTCACTGTGTGTCTTTGGTTCATTGAACAGTTCTCCCTACTGGTGCCACTGGGCGTTCAGCAATGTGGTGGTGAGAGGAATGATAACTGACTAGTGTCAAAGAAGTTTAAGGGACCTAGTGCACCCGAAACTGTCTCTGCTGCACCCCCACGACAATGTAGGAGAAACTCGAAGTAATAAAATTGATCTTATAAAGGATTTACTAATAAACTTGCATAGGAGACATTAAGTCACACAAAGTAGAATTAAGCTAACTAAGGGTGCAGTGCCTCCCAAACACCTCAAAGGTAAGTGTTACACTAACTAGGTTTACTAGACATAATTGGAGTTTAGCATTGTTGGGAAACACTTTGGCCAATGTTTGTTCACCAGCAATTAAGCTCCATTCCCATGACAAAGAAGACACTCCCAACTTACAATCAGCCATTAGGCTCATTCCCATGCCTCTAAGGGGCAACTTCAGTGGGCAACACAGGTGATAATTCTGCCAGGTGAGCAAGATGACCCCAGCTAGCAACTATTCACTGGCGTACTTGAGAAATATCCATGGAAATATCTTTGCCCTGTAAATCTCCTATCTGTCCAAGAGGCCAGATTTGCAGTCTCCTGTCTCTGTTTAAGTTGTTCAAAGTGTAACCTTTGATTGGGTCCTAAAAGAGACTTAAGGATGACAGTGTATTTGGAATGAATAAGCCAAAGGCATATATAGGCTGGTAAAAATTTGTTGAAGGCTTGTTCCCTTTTGTGCATTAGCCAGAACCAATCACATGCTATTAATCTCTAAATGTGCAGTGATTTCTCACTGTGAAGACAGGTAACGTCAACACACAGTAGGCTCAGCACATGCTTGCCTTTATCTGGGTGCCCAGTGTGAACAACTGGCATCTTTCAGATACTAAGTCCTGTGGTATGCACTGTCCCAGGGCACTCACTGGAAATAGCAGAGATTCATATCAAATAGCAGCCATAGTCATCTAGACACAGGCCAGGGGACAGTGGGGTCCTGGGAGGTATCCAGTGACATCATCAGGCTTGGGATTCACAGGTTGAGATGGGAGGCAGATAGCCAAGGTGCTGCAGGGTGGGGGAAGGAGCAAGAGGGAGATGGCCTGTGAGGAGGGAATCAGAGGAGGAAAGATGTTTCAGTTAGATTATGGAAGCTGTGCTACACGTGGTAGGGGCTGGGAAAACTGTCCAGTGGGACTGCATTCCCCTTGTCCCAAGGGATTATTCAAATAGATGCACTGGCCCTGCAGCTGCACCCTGCAATTAGGTTTTTAATGCATTTCTGAAATATTCTATGCATTTATTTTGCAATTAGAAGAAAAATCCTTAAGAAACAGTATGTGACCTACAAACACCTGAGTTTTGACAAAGAAGCTAAAATTACACAACGGAAAAAAAGAAAGCATCTTCAGCAAATGGTGCTGGCATAATTGGATGCTGGCGTGTTGAAGACTGCAGATAGATCCATATCTATCGTCATGCACAAAACTTAAGTACAAATGGATCAAAGACCTCAACATAAACCCAGCCACACTGAACCTCTTATAAGAGAAGGTAGGTAGTACCCTGGAACAAATTGGTACAGGAGACCGCTTCCTGAACATAACACTAGTAGCACAGACACTGAGATCAACAATTAATAAATAGGACCTCCTGAAACTGAGAAGCTTTTGTAAGGCAAAGGACACAGTCAGCAAGATAAAACAGCAGCCCACAGACTGGGCAAAGATATTTACCAACCCCACATCTGACAGAGATCTGATTTCCAAAATATACAAAGAACTCAAGAAGCTAGTCACCAAAACACCAAACAATCCAATTAAAAAGTGGGGTACAGAACTAAATAGAGAATTTTCAATAGAGGAATCTAAAATGGCTGAAAGATACCTAAGAAAGTGTTCAACATCCTTAGCCATTACGGAAATGCAAATCCAAACAGTTCTAAGATACCATCTTACACCTGTCAGAATGGCTAAAATCAAAAACACCAATGACAGTTGATGCTGGAGAGGATGTGGAGAAAGGGAAACACTCCTCCTCTGCTGGGAGTGCCAACTGGTACAGTCACTTTGGAAATCAGTATGGTGGTTCCTCAGGAAAATGGGAATCAGTCTATAACAAGATCCAGCAATTTCACTCTTAGGCATATACCCAAAAGAAGCACATTCATACAAAAACGACATCTGTTCAACTATGTTCATAGCAGCATTATTTGTAATAGCCAGAAACTGGAAGGATGGATGGAGAAAATGTGGTACATTTACACAATGGAGTACTACTCAGCAGGAAAAAAAAGATGGAATCTTGAAATTTGTAGGCAAATGAATGGAACTAGAAGAAACCATCCTGAGTGAGGAAATCCAGTCACAAAAAGACAAAAATGGTATGTAATCACTCATATGGATTTTAGATCTAGAGCAAAGAAGTAGCAGCCTACAATCCACACTGCCAGAGAAGCTAGGAAAGAAGGAAGACCCTAAGAGAGACATACATGGTTCCCCGGAGAAGGGGAAAGGGACAAGACCTCCTAAGCTAATGGGGATCATGGGGGAGGGGAGAGGGAGTTAGGAGAGGAGGACATGACGGAGAAGGAAGATCTAGTCAGGGGAGGAATGGAGGAGAGCAAGAAAAGGGATACCATCATAGAGGGAGCCATTATAGTTTTAAAGAGAATTCTGGCCCTAGGGAAATGTCCAGAGATCTACAAGGTCGACCCCAAGTAACAATCTAAGCAATAGTGGAGAGGTGACCTTAAAAGCTCTTCTCCGATAATGAGGTTGATGACTACCTTACATGCCATCCTAGTGCCTTCATCCAGTAGCTGATGGAAGCAGAAGCAGACACCCACAGCTAAACACTGAGCTGAACTCTGGAATCCAGTTGCAGAGAGGAAGGAATAGTGAGCCAAGGGGTCAAGACCAGGCTGGAGAAACCCACAGAAACAGCTGACATGAACAAAGGGGAGCTCATGGACCCCAGACTGATAGCTGGGAAACCAGCATAGAACTGTTCCAGACCCCCTGAAGGAGGAAATCAGTTTGGAGGTCTGGACAATCTACAGGGCCACTGGAAGTGGACCAGTATTTACCACTTTGGAGCCCACTCCTCATAGAGGAATACTCTCGTAGCCTAGACACACTGGGGAGGGTCTAGACCCTGCTCCAAATGATATGACAGACTTTGAATATCCCCCAAAGAAGGCCTTACCCTCCCTGGGGAGCAGAAAAGAGTTGGGATGGGGGGGTCAGTGGGGGGCAGGAGAGGAGGGGAGAGAGAGGGAACTGAGATTGACATGTAAAAGAAGCTTGTTTCTAATTTAAATAAATAAAAAAGAAATAGCATTGAAATTTTCATTCCCAATGTTATATTTTAAATAGCCTAATGTAAAAAAAATAACCAACACATAAATAAAAAATTATTTATAAAAAGCCAACATGCACAAAGCAGCCAACCATGAAAAAGCTATGCCAAAGCAGTGTTTAAATAGACATTTACTCAAAAATATGAAACAGACATTCCCAACCCTCCATCACAAAACCTAGCCCCAGGGGCTGGCCCTGCTCAGGTCCTAGCTGTGTCTGATTGGTGCTTGGTTTCTGGAGTGCAGACAGGTTAAGAGCACTTACTTGATCATCTGTGGCACGGTGACCTTGGAATTTTCTTCAAATGCATTCATCATGAGTCCATTGCACCGGATATTGTCCACACACTAGAAACAGAGGGGACCCAGCGCTCAGAACTCAGTCTCCGTACTGGATCCCAGACCCACTTGGAGCTCTCCCAGCCTGCACACAGGGTCCTCAGGCTTCAAGGGCACTGTCTAGGTAAGTGTAAGGTCAACACAGGGTCATTCAAGTTCTGGAAGTCAAGTGACCTTTCGAGACTGACTTAGTCTTCTTGAGTCTGTTTCCCAATCTTCCCAGATGGGTTTAGTGACTCTTGCTTTATTTACCAGGGTATTTGTCAAGCAGATGCATCAGACTCTGGCCTCTCTGCTGCATCCTTTGAGGCCACTGCCAAGGCTCACTGGGGACAGGAAAGGGCTGGGTTTGATCTCTCCATTTTCTCCAGGGCACACTGTTTTTTGGGAGGTGGGTATGGGGGGGGTTAAAACTCAAAAGAATAGATTTACACTATACATAATCCCATGTTGCCTTGGTTCTCTGTGGATTCTAGAGGCGCAGGTTGCCAGAAGGTCTAGCCACCTGATGTCCCCTGGACCAAGCAATGTTGACGTCTGCAACTTTATGGACTGCCTGGACGTTCAGTTCAATTTAGAGTTCCACAATATGAAAGTAAGTCCTTGGTATTTTATTATTGGTGTTTATCTGGAAGGTTCTTGCAACTCTTTTTTCCCTTTAGTGTTGGAGATCAAACCCTGCTTTGGAGCAGGACACACCAGGCAGCTAGTGAGGGAGCTCTAGGGACACTGGGTATCCAAGTCTCCTAAGCATGCCTGCACAGCCTTGCAGAGCACATGTCCACAGGCAGACCCCTGGGACCTGGCTCCTGACTTTGTGGGACTGCCCTTTGCCTTGTGGAGCACAAGCCTGCTGGAGCTGCTGACAACCCTGTTACTCCATTCAACTTTCCACCTCTTACACTTCCAGTGCCCAAAAGTCCTGGGCTGCTGCCTTTCCAGGAGAAGCCAATGCTTCCTGCCTAATGGTTAAATGGGGGTGAGATGAGGGAACAACTCTACAGCTTGCGACAAGCAAAAGACACAAATTTCTCTGCCATATGGATGCAGGCTAGGACTTCAGGAGGCTGCCCTGGTTCTCTGCAGTAGGTGCCCAAGTGTCTCAGGACTGTGGAGCTCTCTCTTCAAGCTCTGCTGCATCTAGCATTCTTGGTTGGCAGCACCAAGACGTCTTGTGTATGTGCATATAAGCACCTGGAGATCAGACTGAAGTGCAGACACCCTTGCCATTCACAGGCCTGGGGAGCAGAGCCTGGCAGTCTTAGGGTTTAAAACCACACTGCAAATAGTATGCACTGGCTGACTGTGCCTGGGCTGGAGCCATGGACCTGGAGGGCTCTGGTCTTCTCTAATAGAACAGTGCCGCTGACTGTGCCCTCTCTATCTGGGTTGCTCACTAGGCCAAGCGTGAAGGGACAATGAGCTCTGAGGAACGGGCAGTGCTGCTCACCTGGCTGATGTCACTGGTCCACGCTGCCTTCTCCTGCCTGGATGAGGCCACCAGGATGACCGTGAAGGGTGGGGAATCCTTTGGCTCCACCCCGATCTTAAAATCCAAGTGGTCTATGTCCTGGGCAGTTCCTTTGGCTTTTCCAGTGACAAAATATGAAGTTAGCAGAGTGCTTCTGAGCTGGGTAAGGTTCTCTGGTCCCTGACTTGACACCAGTAGAGACCCCAGGATGATGTCAGGCCACTGGCTACTCCTTTTAGAATAGTGTTTTATAATTTTTGGCTAGGTGAGAGTTACCATTTCAAACAGGGAAGTTCGGAGGATCTGGCATGTGCAAGTAATTTAAGGCACCCAGATTCTTGATTCAGAGCCTGAGTCACTGAGTAGTATGTCCTCTTCCAGGACTCAACTAAGCCTCCTAGTGGGGAGGCAGCTATGCCAGGGTTAGATGGGGCCTCACAACACAGTCCTCCCCCTAACACCTGGGATACACAACATTGACATCTGAAACTTTTCCGGACTGGGCTGAACATTCAGTTTGGATTACAGTTCCCCCGTGTGAAAGTAAATTCTAGGTATTTTATTACTGATATTCAACTCTCCTTTTCTTTTCTTTTTTTTGGTGCTAGGGATCAAATCCAGGGCACCACACACACTAGGCCCTGGAATTCTTGAACACTGTTACTGGAAAGAGTAAGTTCACGGAGTCAAGATCTTCTCTCTGGTGGCACAAACTGTGAGCTGTCTGCCCAAGTCTGGACTGTTCTCTTGCCTGTTTGCATATGGGTCAGAGTCTACCATGTTTAAGCATCTGCTCTTCCTGCCACCCTTGATGAATGTGTGTGTGTGTTTGTGTATGACAGCATGTGCACAAATAAGGAGCTTGTACACCTACCTTCCTCCTCTGTGTTTTCTGGTTCCTCCATTAAGGTGCAATCGATGAGGGATATGACTCCATTCTGAAAAAGAGCACAGGCAACATTTTGGACCAGGAGTCCATGTGTTAGAGTAGGAGTCCCAGAACATCACGCTGGAAGGGCCTCTACACCAAGTACCACACATCTGTGTGTGTGTGTGTGTGTGTGTGTGTGTGTGTGTGTGTAGCATATGCGAGTGGGTACTTTGCTTCGTAAGCAAAGGATGTTGGCTTCCTTTACAAGGTCCACCAACGTGGGTGAAGTGAGATTCTTCTCAGGGAGACCACACCTGATGAAGGCTGAGGTCAAACTGTGGGCAGATGGGCCAGAATCTATCCTGTTTGGCTTCCTCTTGTCACATCAGCATCTCTGAGAATTACGTCATACCGCTTATAAAAACTTGAAATCCTCTGTTCTTGGCCGATCCCTCGGTTATCAATGGTGAAACAGACCAACTTTATGGATGCATTACATACATTGCTAAGACTTTTTTATGGATTCAGAAATGAAGTTAGAGAGGTTAAGTGGTTGCTCGGTCACCTGGTCAGCGCTATTGGTGGGGTCCTGAGAAAGCCTGAGGGCCCGTCCCAGCCCCAGGTCAACAGCTCATTTCCTATTATCAGGACTAAAGCAAGGACACCATTGAGAAGGGATCTGGTAGCAGTCCTCCTATGCACAGGTGCTCTGGAGCACCCTTTTGAAAGTGGAAGCATTCCTCTTAGGTGTGGGCCGGACTGTGATCAGAGCTGAATGAAAAGAATCAAATGATGGACCTTTCCTGATGGTTTAAAAAAAAAAAAAGAATCAAATGACGGCTCTGGGGACTGCAGCCTCCTGTTTGCTCTCTGGTTGTCTCCTGGATCATGTCTCAAGGGAGGTGGGTGCCATGCTGTGGGGGGGGGAGATGAAGAGCCGAGGCCCCAAGCCAACAATCTGGTGAATGAACCATCTTGGTTGGGTAAGATTTTAGAGCACTATGGCCTGGCAAACATGGCTATGGCAAACTAGAGCCTTGAGCCAAGACCACTTTGAAGGCGCTCCTGACCTCTGACCCACAGCAACTGGGAGGCAGTGTTTGCCCTACAATAACTGATGTTAATATAGACCCAGCCACAGACTGATCTATATATGAAAATGCTGGGCAGGCTGCCAACTTTTTGTTACGAAACTCAGAATTTATTTTTAACCACTTGCCCGGATTATTGCGGTCTCATGTTATATAGGCTGCCACTTGTGAGGAGAACATCAGAGGGGATTCCCAGGCTCTGGGGTCTGCTTCTTGCTTCCTTCTTTAGTGGTCTTGAGAAGTTCCCAGGACTTTTGAACAGTAACCTTGCCCTATGATTGCACTGGATTTAACAATTCTGGGAGCTGACATTCCCTTATGTATTTCCAGTTCTGATGTTGGAACCTAAGGCCTTCTGCATGCTAGGTCAGAGCTCTACCACCAGGTTATACTCCAGCTGGTGTTCTCTTACTGGCTTGTTTTACTCCTGAATCTTACCTGTGAGCTGTGAAAGTGATGGTGTCTGCCTTAGAGGTGTTCTGGGAATTAAGTATGTATAAAACACTTGGGATAGGGACTTGTCACACTCATCAGTCACATGACAAGCTCATTATCATAGGATTTATAGTGACTGTTTAACTTCCTGAAAATTTATTGTACCAGGCCCTGGGACTCTGTCAGCATTCCTGGGAAGTATTCCTTTCTAGCAGGCTATCTTTAGAAAATTATTTTTATTTTAATTTGTGTTATGTGTGTGTGCATGCATGCATGCATGCATGTGTGTAACATGTGTGCAGGCACCCGTGGAGGCCAGAGGAGGAAGTGAGATCCTTTGGAGCTGTAGTTACAGGTGGCCCTGAGCCATCTGACATGAGTGAGTGCTCAGAGCCAAACTTTAGTTATGGTGAAGAGCAGTAGGGCCTCTTCACTCCTGAGCCATCTCCCCTGCTCCCAGGCTAACCCTTTAAAACTCAAAAATAACTAAGAGAAAATAACCAACATAAAAACATGAACTTCCAGTCTCAGATCAAGAAACCGCCGTATTGTGTCTGGCGTAACCTGCCTGTGTTCACCCCACTGCAGAGGGATGGAGACCTGACCCTCCCGACCCAGACAGAGACATCTGGAGTGGAACTTGGCACTAACAATTAATGAAAGCCTCCCATGACACACAATTTGGTTGGAACTGGAGTGTTTAATATTTGTCAATTAATTTCTCCATGTGCAGCCAACCAGCTAATTTGTTGACATGTTAACATAAGCAGGGTATTCCCCTGAAGCCAGCGCTTGATCTAATAGCTCAATGGCAGGCTACAGACCAGGCATCCAGGGCCCCAAAGGAAGGCTTCCCTGATGCCCTCACTTAATTAAGGGCGCCTTCTGGCCTTTCCTTTCCAGGCTGCCGCATGTTCACATTTGAAATCCCATCTGCTTGCACAGGATGGACATAGTGTTGGGAGAGATGGCAGCATAGAGACAGAAGGTCCTATAATCAGCACAGCAAATTCACAGGGACTGCCAGCTCACTGCCAGACCCCTCAGGCAGTGTTTCTGTGGGAACAGTTATCTCTGACCGATGAAATGTACTCAGGGCAAGGACATTTGCAGGGTCACATGTGTGACAGGACTGGGACCTGTTGGGGTTCAGAGCAATGGGACCAGCAGTGAGTTGTGTTGAAGGAGGTTTGCCAAAGAAGAGGGAAGGCTGTGTAGCTGGGAATCCAGCAGGAGCAAAGGCCCTGGGCTCTGAGAGCTGCTTCCCCTTTACCAACTGGGATGAGCCAGGCTGTCAGCAGCCTCCCAGGGTCACCTGGCCTGAGGAAGGCTTCCTGTGATAGAGGAGTGGGTGTCTGAGAATATTTGCCTGGAGATGACAGAGAAAGATGTTATGTGTTGCTCTAATCCTAGGCTGGAGGGGACCCTCCACTCTCCCCAGCACCCCTATCCATACACCACACATACACAGCCCCCCCCCCACGCACCATCATATGTTCATGCTTGTGTCTTGAAAGGTTTGTTAGAACTCCTGGCCAGCTGTGTGGAGTCCCTGGAGCCTGATGCCGCCTTCCCAGTTCCCATGGTTTCTTCAGTAGGAGATACCATGGGATGTTCTGCTTATTCCCACCCTCAGTTTAACCAAGGCGTGCATGTGTGTGAACAGGCGCGTGCTCGCATACAAAGTCCAGGCTAAGTACTTCAGCAGCCTACTGTACCATCAACCTCCAGTCCTGTAGTGAGGGTGGAGCCTGTGAGCTGGAGCCCCAGGACTTGCAGCTCCTCTCCATGGCCTTACCTTGGTCAGGTGCAGTTTCCCTCCGGAGCCTCTGGTGCAGATGATGAGATGCTTGGAGAACAGGAAGCACTGCCGTTCACCTTCCTTCTTAAGGGACAGAGATCCCAGGCGCCCCCTGGTGATCTTGCCCTTTTCTGACATGGGCACCTGGATGAGGGAACCTGTGGGAACAGGGGTGGTGGTGAGCAGGCTCTCAGCCTGCCCTCAGATGACACCATGATGCCACCCCTTGGCAGTGGCCGTGGAACAAGGTACTCCAAACACCCTTGTCACTCCTCTACAGATTCTTTCCCAATTGTCTTCACTGTCCTCAAGGATCAGTCACTCAGGGCTCCTCAGCATGGATTGGATTGGACTATGCTCCCAGCTTCTCTCCTCTCATCCACTGTCTTTCTTCCCCATAGCAAATATCATCTTAGACCGCACTGTGTAGCCTCTTTGGGGGAGCTACCTCCCTTGACTCCTCTGCCCTACTCTGTGTCTGCTGTATCTTATATGTCCATAAGTGACAGGTCTTCTTATGCAGGGTGGGGCTGGCTCCATTCTCTGGGGACCTTAGAGCCCTATGGGGACCTGGTGCGCACAGGGAAGATGGCAGTGTTGGCTATGTGGCTAAAAAGTGGGAAGGGCTGGGAGGGATTCCAGGTCCTACTCCAGGCTGGAGGAGGAAGTGCTTCTGCTGGGTGACGAAGTAGCTTCCAGGCCTTTGTGTGGAGGGGATTCTTTCCAGGGTTTTCTTCAGAAAGGCAGAAAGAAGCTCCATGAAAATGCATCTGGCATAGAACACGCCTTGTGCAGCTCAGGGAGACAGAGACAAAGCTGGCTCTAGGCTTTGGGTGTCACAGGCAGGTCCCAGGGAAGGTCTTGGGGGCCACATGCAGGCACTGTCCATGAAACATAATGGATATCAGGCCCTCCCCAGAGGCCAGATTCTGAGGTATAGACCAATTTAAGCCCACCACAAGGCAATTCATTAGTTTGAGAACTCCGGAGCTGGGTAGAGGGGATGCTGGGGTCTACTTGGGTCAGAGATCCACCCGAGGCATACAGCAAGTGTTGAGTTTCCCACAGACCACCAGAGTGGCACAAGGTGAGCTTCAAATACATCATAGCTTTGATGTCTCTGAGCCACCAGGAGCTCAACAGGGCCATACTCGCAAGGTGAGCAGGAGCACAGGCTTCCCTCCACTATTGCTCCCCAACACCTGCCATTCCCAGAGCCAGTCACTATCTGTTCTCATTCTGTCTCCTACTTTCTCCTGCAAAGAACAGGTCAGTGCTTACATCAAAAAGCCTGAGGCTAACATAGGTAGTAGACTCATATTTGGCGTGAGGGAAACCATGAAAAGTAATAGTGTGCATGCGTGTGTGTGTGTGTGTGTGCATGCGTATGTGTGTGTGTGTGTGTGTGTGTGTGTGTGCATGCGTGCTTGCGTGTGTGTGTGTGCCTGTGTGTGTGTAGATTCTGCTTCCATGTAGAGCTACTGCACCCCCAGCAGTCCAGAACACTCCACAGCCACAGTTGCAGGCCAGTCCACTGGGGATGTCCCCAAGTGCTGCTCATCTCCCAGGGACCCCTCTGTGGGGGCACAGAACAGCTGCCTTACCTTGTCGCACGAAGGTCTGGCTGGTGTCAAGGAGGATCTCACAACCCTCGATGATCATGCGCTCGATGGCCAGGTTTTTCCGGATGTTCTCCGTCTCGCTGACTTCATCGTGCATGATCCTGGGGAGACAGGAAGCAAGGGACATGCTGTGCCACTTCCAGGGAGGGGAATGCCATGCTCTCTGGGCAGACCCAAGAAGAGAAGATGGGGGGTGGGTGGGACCTGCCGTTAAGAAGGTGAAGGCGATGCATTTCAATTGAGTGCCAACTGCCCAGGCTCCATCTGGTTTAAAACCCTGGCAGTTCAAGGAGACAGGTGTTTATTTTAGAAAAACTGAAATGGAAATTGGCAGCCAGGAAGCAGGCCAGTCGTATTTCAGTGTTGAATACTGTAGGGTAGATAGCAGGTCCAGGCCAGGAGGGAGGTGTGAGCCCAGACACCTCTGTTTGTTACTCATGTCTCACTATACCCTATCCTCATCCATAGAGCAAGCAAAGTTCATCACCCCTGTGCTCTTTTCCTCAGGCTGTCCTCTCCCCCTCACTGGGACTTGAACTCAGGGACTTGAGGATGCTAGTCAAGTGCTCTACTACTACCGCTACGCTCCAGATCTTTCTCCCACATCTTTGTATGTTGCATGGGGCCTAGAATGGTCTGAGATTTGGGAGTTCCTGCCAATCCTGTTGGCTTAGGGAAAGACCGGCCTTCACCTTCTATCTTAGCTGCCTTCTTGGAGGAAAAAAAGTTTGTTCCTTTCTGTCTCCTGCAACTCCCATGGTCTCCAGGAGATGGCGCCATTTAATTACTTTGGGAAAAAATAGGCAAGTGTGTGTGTGTGTGGGGGGGATATAAGGGGGGAGTGTTCTCTGGCAATTTTGCCCTGGTGGGTTTACAGGCTTTTAAGGAAAGTAATGCATACTTTTGGGAAAGGGGGAGCTCTGGAAAAATACCCCATACTCTTTAAGAAGATCACATCTTACAATTTTCTGCCGATTTCTGAAATTCTACAGTCAGTATCACAAAGACCAGTCTGGTTTCACCTCAGGGAAGTACTCTGCTTGGGTAGGCTATAAGATGAGTGAACCACTCAAGCCTCCAGCCAGATAATGCTCAGTTCCCCATGTGCAGAACGCTGGGGAAGAGGTGGGCATCAGCATTCCAGCTTAGTTTTTATCCCCTTTAGGACTCTCATTTTAGCTCAAACTCTCCAGGACATCTAGACTGCCTTGATTCTTGTAGCCTCAGTTTCGACCTTTCCTTCCCAGAAGTGTATTTTTTTTAGATGTCCAGTTCCTGGAGATGGGGCCCTGTTTGAGAGTGGCCAGTGGCAACGAGAACATTTCTCATGGTGAGGGTGAAGTTTTGCCTGGGGAGTGTTTGACCCCGAGAGGCACAAAGGGGCAACTCCACAGTGGCAGGCAGACTTGACAGGGGCAGCCTACAGCTGGTCAGTATGAATTCTGTTTCAGATGGAGTTGGGGTCCCATGTGCACACATAGCTAGGGGGCCCTTTGAGGGTCCTTGAGGACTGGAATTGATGGTCTGTGTTATCAGTGGTGCTACGGTGGTTGAGGATAAAACGACAAAACACGGGCCTGGTCCTTAGAGAGAGCACTAAGAGCACTTAGAGAGAGAAGAAGTACAGCTATGAGACTAGCTGGTCTGTGTTGGCTGGAGAATGAGGTGTGTATCCTAGTCTTGCCTGTGCAGAGCTGTCTTCTGGAGGAGGTGTGGTTCCTAGCTTAGCCTGGGCAGAGCTTGGCTCTGATGGGTTCAGTCCTGCCAGGACACTTCCCTGAGCACTCTATGGGGGAAGGGTGAGAGAACACGCCAGTGTGCCATCAGGGCTGGGCTCATGTGATGGTTCAGTTGTTAGGTGGAATGAAGAAGGGTAGGATGCATACCTGGGTCTTAGGCCAATGACCTTGGCCTCTCAGGCCATCTGCACCCCACTTTGCTCCAGGACCTGCATCTCTCAATGATGAAGAACCTCGGGGGTCATACTAGGCTTCCCCCCCACCCCCCGGAGATGAGGAACATGTAGGATTTGGTTCCAGAACATGAAAGTCAGAGAGGGTCCTTTCTTCCTGCCACTGGCTCTGTCCCTCTGCAGCATGCCCTGATACTATACCTACTCCCTCGGTAACTTAGCTGGCTTTCAGAAGGATCAGGCTAGGTAGCCTGTACCCTTCCCATCCCACTGCCTAGCTTGGAGCTGAGACCTGCCTGGCTAGCCTTGGCTGGCTTCAGGAAGCCGAGCCTCCCTACCCCTCACCCTCTAATCCCCTATGTCTGATCACAAGGCCCATCTCATGTTGGGACCTCCACCCAGGCTCAATTCTAGGCTCTGGTGTCTTCCTGTTGGAAGTCACTCCTGAGGCAATCTCATAGCAATGAACTGATGATGGCTCTCAATTCCAGACTCTAGAGCTTTCCTTTCTGGTCTCCTCCATGTGGGTATCTGATAGCATCTCAAGTTCCACTCGATCCCCAAGGAAGCTCCGGACCCTCTAACACTATCCATCTTGGTTAAGGACCCACAGGTCTGGGATCACTAGTTTCTCTCATTTTCACACCCAGCCCACTGGGAATTCCTAGCTTTGCCTTTGAGCTTTAGTTCCGATCTAGGACCCCAGAATCTTGGTGGGGTGTGAAAGGGCTCCCCCTCCTGCAGCTGCTCTTGTAGAGGAAGACCCCTCACCCTGACTGCAGGACAGAGAGAGGGCCAGGTGAGGGGTCCGGACTAGAGGACTAGAGTGTCTGAAATGGCTATAGCTCATCTACCTGTCACCTCCTGCTGTTGATGGGAACCTGGGCACATGAGGGCTAGTCACCTGGAACCCCCATCCTTGGTGAGTGAGCTCTTATCAACACAATTTTTGCTAGGTTTTTCTTTTTCTTTTTTTTTTTTTTTTGAGACAGGGTCTCATGGATTCCAGGGTGGCCTTGAAAGCTGGACTTCTGCTCCTCCTGCCTCCATTTTGAAAGTGCTGGAGTTTATCTACTGTAAAACAGTACTGGTTTTATCTAGTACTGGACATGGGCCCCAAGCTTCAGGCATGCTGGGCAAATACTCTGTCAACTAAGCTATACATCTCCTGCCTTGTTTTGGTTTGCAATTTTTTTTTTTAAATAAGGTCTTATGTAGCTTAGGTTGGCTTTCAACTTGCATGTAGTAGAGGCTCGCTTTGAACATCTGCCCTTCCTGCCTCCACCTTCTGAGTACTGGGATTATCGATGCCTAGCACCATACGTGGCTCACTACAAGGTTTGACAAGTTGACACTGAAAAAGAGGGGAATTAGGTGCTGAAAGCTACTGGAAGTTCCCTCTTGTGGGTAATGGGTCCACTTGAATGCACAGGGTCCTGCAGGCTCCCTCTGTGCAGGGACAGCACACAGCCTGTGCTGCTCATCCAGGCCTGTGTATGGGCTACATAGGTCAGTCAGGGGACCCCGTTCTTTGAAGTGAGGCAGGCTTCATATCCCCTCCTGAGGAAATTTGCACCCCTCCCCTGCCCACCCTCTGCACCGTGGCCAGGCACTCACCTGGACAGTTCTTCTAGTTTGGATTTGGCATAGTCCAGGCTGTTGCGCTCCACGTGCTCATGAGGTGTGTGGGCCAGCAGCTCGTGGAGTGTCAAGATGTACCTGGGGATCTGTGAGTGGCAGGGGACATGGAGGGACAGAGCCAGGGAGACGACGGATAGGTGGAGAGACAGGGAGCAAGGAGGGAGAGACAGTGATGGCAGACAAGAGATGTGGGACAACGAGGACAGAAGGCAAGATAGAGAGGCAAGAGTGGTCCTTTGAACCCAGTGGGCTGAGGAGGAAAGCAGGCTGCATTTCTGATCTGCCTGGAGCGCCAGGAAGATGGGGACCCCCATGTGACTGTCTCCAGGGACTGCCCCCTCACCTTCCCCACTGCTGGAGTGGACAAGCACATGGGTGGTCAGCTTGCTCTCCACCTGCCGGGGTTGTTGGGGACCGTGTCCCGCCAGCTGTGCCCTCAGTGCCCCCGCCCCAGCCTGCTCCCTTGAAGATCATGGCAGCCACCTGGAACATGGGATAGGTGAGGAAGGTCTCCAGCGTGCGCTCCTCGCAGTCGGGCTTGGCCTCATATTGCTTCAGGAGCTTGTCAAAGTCCCGGTTCTGCTTGCAGTGTGCCAGGATCTGGAGGCTGTATTGGTGATTGCGGACGAACTCCTGGTAGATGTTGAGCATGGGCAGCAGGATGTCGAACAGGTCGGCTGCAGGGCAGGTGGGGTCAGCAGGCCCGAGGGATCCTGGGGCTAGACGTCCCCAAGCCTTTGGCCCATTGGCCTACCCAGAAAGGCTGTGTGCCGGGTTCAAATCCCCATTCCAGAGAGTTCCCTCTTTGGAGGTTACACCGGTACACCAGCCTTATCCATGAGCAGAAGTGGGTTTTGGGATGTGGGCTGTCTTGTGGCAGCTGGGGCTGAAGGGGCTTAGAGAGATGGTGCAGAGGCCCATACCCTGGGGGCTATGGCTGCCTGGGGGCCTTGCTCTGGAACTATCTCCAACTGAAGAAAACAGCCTTGGTGTAGCGCATACCTTATCCATGGTGGGTCCATGTGGAGTGTGGTCAGCCCCTGCCTCAACTTCAAGTGTGTCTATAAGAGGCAGTGTGTGTGTGTGTGTGTCTGTGTGTGTGTGTGTGTGTGTGTGTGTGTGTGTGTGCGTGCACGCGCGCGTGCACGCACACGCGTGCATGTTCATGAGTATGGGCACATGTGTGTATGAGAACATGTGGTGTGCCTCTGTGTGTTTGTATGTGGAAGCCAGAGCTCAGCCGTTGGTGCTATTCCTTAGGAGCCGCTGGCCTTGTTTTTGAGATGAGGTTCTTACTGGTACCCAGGGTTTGCTCATTAGGCTAGGTTGGCCTGAAAGCCCCAGGGATCCACCTGTCTCTGCCTCCCCAGCACTGACTGGGAATATAAGTGCATGCCAAGTCCAGATTTTTTTTTAAAAAGTTTATTTTATTTTATGTATGTGTTTTGTTGGGTCTCAGAGAAACCCGGGACAAATGGCCGAGTTGCCTATTATTATACCACAGCAGACACTGGCCACCAGATTCTCCCAGCACGGCAGCTACCTGTTTCAGAGTCCTTGTTCTTGGTAGCACTTCTCACGCCCAGCCCCTACCCTAAATGTCTCCAGCCCTCGAGCTTCCATTCCCTTCCCTATAGGACTCAGACATTTTGCTATGTGCTGTCTTGGCTCCTGGTTCCTGGTTCCTCTCTTGGCCTCCTCCTCCTCTCTTCCTGTCTCTCTCTTCTCATGGTTCAGTTTGGGCCCTTCCATATGCCTATGTCTGTTTTCTCCCCTTATATCTATGATAAAAACCTTCTCTCCAACCATACCTAGGAACGTCCTTGCTTTTCATTCATGTTTTGCCTACTTATTATGTATACAGTGTTCTGGCATGTAGATGGTTGTAAGCCACCATGTGGGCGCTGGAAATTGAACTCAGGACCTTTGGAAGAGCAACCAGTGGTCTTAACCTCTGAGCCATCTCTCCAGCCCCTCATGTTTTGCTTATATGAAAATATACCACCTGCATGCAGTGCCTGTGGTGGCCAGAAGGGGGGGAATCAGATTTCCCCTGGAACTGGAGTTGTTAGCTTCCATTTGGGTGTCTGAGAACCAGACCTGAGTCCTCGGCACCAGCAGCAGGGACCACCTTCCAGGTCCTGGCTCCAGCTTTTTATGTGGCTTCTGGGGACTGCACTCAGGTCATCATTGCTCTAAGGCAAGCACTTTACTGACCGAGCTATCTCCCCAGCCCTACAAAGCAGAGTCTTTGACATGAGACACATCCACAGAGCGGAGGGGCCTTGGAGGGCTACCTCTGGTCTGGCTCTGACTGTGACTCTCCAGCCTCAGTGGGTCTTCCCCTCTGTAGTGAAGGGGACACTGGTGTCTGCCTTTCCTTACCAAGGTGAGAATGTAAGAAACTGACAAAAAAAAAAAAAAAAAAAAAGCCAGCCTGGCACAGGTGTCAACTGTAAGGGTACACCTGCGCCTCATTCCTGGGACCCGACATCACAGGTTACTAGGCAATGGGGATGAAGCCAGAGACTTTTTTTCCCGATAATTCAAGTTTTGGAAACCAATTCCAAAATTTTGCAACAGCTTAGAACCAATAGAAGAACTAGTTGGTTGCTTGGATAGTGATATGTATAGTTAGAGACACTAGAACATTATACGGCCACCAAAAAACTCAGCATGAGAAAACTGCACGTGAAAAAAAAAAGCTTCTCCTACAATGTTAGGCTAAAATGTAACTGCATTGCCAGATGTGGTGGTGCATGCCTTTAATTACAACAATTAGGAGGCAGAGCCAGGCAGATTTCTCTCTACCAGTTCAAGACCAGCCTGGTCTATCTACACAGCAAGTTCCAGGGTATCTAGGGATACAATAGAGACCCTGTTTTAAAACAATAAAAAAACCAAATAAATAAACAAACAAAACCCCCAGCATACTGTAATAATCTAATGTAAGCAAACAAATGAAATGTCTGCTATAAGCAAGCTTCAAACTGTTTAGCTCACTAAGTTTCCAGTTGTGTAAAAATGGGAAAAGAAAACACTCAGACTCTCGAGAAATGTGTAAGAGAACACAGCAGTGTTTGGGGTGGTTGTCTTCGGGGAACAGAGTGACAGGTGACAATTTAAGTGTTTTCTATTTTTCTGGAGTTTGAGACTTTAATGTTGCCTTTTGAAAGGGAAAGTGGACAGGCAAAGAGAAAGACCTCAATCTCTCCTAAGAGCATGTGTTGTCTGTCTTTCTCCTCTCAGGGGACTCCGGAGTCTACAGGGTGTCTTTCTGTGATGATCTAGAGGGGCAGACTTGTCTCCTGTCCTGAGGATGGGGTCCCAGGGGGGTTGGCTACTTACCCAGCACCAGGGTGGGCCAGCTGGAGATGCGGGCCTTCAGGCCTTGGTAGAAGATCTGATGTAGGAACATGATGGTCTCACTGAAAGAAAAAGCACCGATGAGCTCCTGGCTGGGCTTCCTCCCTCCCTGTGGAAGACCCTGCTGAACACAGCAGTGCCACACCAAACACAGAGCCCTCAGGAGGAACTCCAACCACCTAAGCGGTGGAGCATCAACCCCTACACGAGCCCCTCTGCACAGGGGATGCCAGCCCACAGAGATGGCACAGACGAGTTACTTGCTGTGCACGAGAAGCCCTCCCTACTGTCTCCCCTTACTCCCCCTGCCCCAAGGTATTGCAGAGACCTGGAGAATACGTAACAGCAGCCACTGTCGGTGGGAAGAGATGCGGCTTGGGACCCACACAGAATGAAGCTCATATCTCCAGCAAGACACCTAAAACACGTCTGAAGCCCAAATCCTTCTATGTGAAATAAGCTGGAGTGAAGAATCTGCCGCTAGAGTGGGGCTGCTTGGGTGCCTGGTAGACTGTAGGTGCCTAGCAGAGCCCAGATCGCTGCTGCCCCCTTGATACCTTCATTCTTGGGAATCTCAGCCAGGGAGCTAAAAGACTCAGAGTTCTGGCCTTTGTCACCATGATGCACACGGGGGTGGGGGTCGGGGAAGAGCATGGCCTAGGCAGCCTAGCCCTGGCTGGATGTGTTCTCTATCAGAATGCTCCCTAGGGTTCACATTGGCCTTGGCCCCTGCCCTGTGACCTCCCCCTTTCCATTTCTTCTCAAAGTGGCTGGCTCCAGAGCACAGCCTGAGGCCTCTGTCCCAGGACAAGTTTATAACAAGAGAAACTAAGGGACAGATGACAATTGCTCCCTCCTGAGGGCATCTGTCCTACTCTTCCTTCTGGTTCCTCTGTGTTCACAGCTGCCTGTGTAGCTCCCTCTATAAGCAGATGGAAGAGACCTTGCGGGGGCTCACTACATTTAGGGTTCCAGAAGGAGAGGGAGATTACCCCACTACCTCCCTTGAGTCAAAGGCAGCACAGGTCTGTTTTTCCCCCTTTCTGGACTGTTCTTATCTCTCTTAAGCCCATTTTCTAGGCTGTGCTCTCTGCTCTTGTGTGTTCTCTCTTCCAGTCATTTGTGATCTGAGGGGTTTTGCTATGTCAGCACTACTTGAGCAGGGGAAGAGGTTTAGGGAGCAGGGAGAAGCAGAGGGCATACAGCAGAGGCCCATGGACAAAGGCCCTGAGAGGGTCTGAAAGATCCTGTGAAGGGCAGAGACACAGGGAGGGTGGGAGGGGGTAAGGGGAAAAAGAGACTGGGTGAGGTGGTGGTGGTGGGAGGTAGAAAGAAGAGAAAAAGAGAGAGAGAGAAAGGGAATGGTGAGAGAACACAATGCATCCATGCCAGAGAGCTACACCAGAAACTCCAGGGTATGTCACAGGGTGTGGAGAAGAAAAGCAAACCCTACAAAAAGTAAAGCCAGCAAAACCTGAAAAAGGTGGCTGCAGAGAAAACTTGCTCAGTTCTCTTTTCTGAGTGAGGATTTCATGGTTACGGACTTGTCTGCCACCTTAAGGCCTCATTGGTGACCTGGGGAGGCTGGCTTCCATCTGATGTCTAGTTGACTCTCAAACCAGGTTAAGAACTTTGGTTTTCAGTATGGGAAGACTCTTGGATACCAAGAGACTAGCCTAGGGGTGCATAAGAATACACACACACACACACACACACACACACACACACACACACACACACACACACGCACACGGGGGGGGGGAGTGAGTATGCTGTAGATGGCAGGGTGGCTGGAGACCTTCATGTTCTTGAGAGAGCCTTGTATCTATATCCTGTCAGATGGCACTGAGCGCTGCCACAGCCTGTCACAGGGAAGCCACTTCAGGCAGCCAGAAGATAGGCACCAGACACCGGGGCATGCACCATTGAGGAATGGAAGCTCCTGAGATCCCAATACTGCACAGGCCAGTGTAACAACAGACAGGAGCATCACAAAAGGGACAGTAAAATCAGCTTGAAGGCATTGAAAGGGATGGCTCAACATCATACAGCAAAACAAACAGGCTAATGAATTGAGTCATGAGATTTTTTTCCCCACCCTCATTGTTTGTTAAGAGTTATATTTCCACTATTCTTTAGTCTAAATGTGCAGCAATGTGATGTCTGTGTGTGTATGTATGGTGCATATTTGTATATGCACACCTGTGTGTGCCAGAGCATGAGCCCATGTGCATGTGTATGGAGGCCATAGGAGAATGCATTGCCTAATTCCTTTGAGGCAGGGTCTCTCACTGAGCCTGGAGCTGGGCTAGCAGCCAGCAAGGCCCAGCCATCGTTTTGATTCTGCTCCCCACAGCACTTGGGTTAAAGGCATGTGTAACCTATCAGCTTTTTACCTGGGTGCTGGGGATTTGACACAGGGCCTCGTGCTTATGTAGCAAGTGTTCTTGCCCACTGAGCTATCTCCCCAGCCTAACCATGATGCTGTAAAAATCCACATACCCTAATTGAGAAACATTACCTTGCTGAAAGATAGCTGCCTGAATCCTCAGCAAGCCAATCCTGTTGGTGAAGGGCCTTGCACCAACATTGACCATGACTGATGAGGTGGCTGCTGAAGGTTGGAGTCGCTTTGGGACTTCTTAAAATAAGACAGCAGTGAAGTTTCCCAGGTCCCCTGACCCCCTCCTTTTTAGGACAACAGTTCTAAGTTCCATATTTTATGGCCAGGAGAGTTATTCCAAACTTAGAACCTCGGACCTTGCTGCTGCTACAAGCCAAGTTTTTGTGATACTCTAAATCATTTGTCATGTTAGAACAGTGGTTCTCAATCTTCTTAATTCTGCAACCCTTTAATGCAGTTCCTCATGTTAAGGTGATCCTCAACCATGAAGTTATTTTCACTGCTACTTCATAACTGAAACTTTGCTACTATTATGAGTAGTGAAAATATCTGTGTTTTCCGATGATTTTAGGTGACCCCCCAGAGAAGGGCCATTCAACACCAGTGGGGTCGTAACCCCCAGATTGAGAACCAGTGCCTTAGAGTATCACAGGGTCTCCATGGGTAGGAGCTGCCTGAAGACACCACCTGCTTTGCTTATATCCCAGGACTGCAGCCCTTCAGTTTTGTTTTCAGACTCCATTCATCATCTGGGTTCTTGGCTGTGTCCACCACACCAGAGGTGACTCCCTCTGTGGAAGTCTTGGGTGCCTGCCAGTTACCTGTGAGAGTTGGAACCATCCCCTTCCAAACTCCTGCTAATGTCAATATCTTGTCCTTTCCCATGAATCATGGATGCTCTTCCTGCCATCTACAATGGTGTGTGTTTTCTAGAAGTTCTTGAGTTAACTTTGACCAGATCCTCCAGAAGTAGCCCTACCTGTGACAGCTTTACAAAAATATCTTATTTAGACAATCAGATTTGAAAGCTGATATTCCTCCTTGAGGCGCCAGCTGTAGAACAGGTTGTCATGTGAGCAGGCACGAGATAAACATTTGCTTTGTGTGTCTCTGTCATAGCTCTGGGGTGACCAGGTGCACTGTCCATCCCTGGTACTAGTTTGGAAGGAATCTTTGTTTTCCCTTGACATTGGGTCTCAACAATGGGTTTCCATGTTATATATAGATGTGTCTGGCACCATTTACAAAGCACAGGTGAAAGAGATTCAGGCTTTTGGCAATTCAGAACTTTAAGAGACCACTGGCTTAGGCTCCACGTCTAAGCCCTTAACGAGACAGCTCATTCCGTGAAGCTCTGAAGCCAGGCACAAGCTTCTCTGCAGCGGTGGCAGTCCTCCATGGAGTCGCTTGTTCTTTGGCTCACATGGAGAATTGGGTTATCACTGATCCATCTTTTGAACAACTCACTTCAGGTCCCCCATCAGCACCCAGTGCTTCTCCTTGAACTGCATGTTGAAGGGATGATTATTTCCCATGAACCGCTGCCAGCTTCTGCAGCTTCCTTACCTCTCAGCTTTCACAGAGTCGAGGGTTGGAGCATCACTGTGGATTAGGTCACAGTCTCAGGGAACACCACTGCTTATTTGAGCTTCCCTCTGGACCACTCAGAATGCCTCCCTAACAGTTACAGGGCCGCTTGCTTTCTTAGCGTTTGTGTGTTTACTAGACCAGCACCTTCTTTTTTTAATAAAAAAATTTACTTTTATTATTTTAAATTGCCCAAGTATGGGTATGTGCCTATCAGTGCAGGCACCTGAGGAGGTCAAAGGCACAGGAGTCCCTGGAACTAGAAGAGTTACAGGCAGCCACCTTAGGAGAGTGCTGGGATCTTTGCAAGAGCTGAAGGGATATTTAACCACTGAGACACCTCTCCAGTCCTGGAGTAGCACTTTCAATTCCCTTCAAGGCCTTTCCTTTGCCTTCACAACTTGGCTAACTGTTCTAAGAAGCTGGGCTCTCAGGCCATTCAGCTCTCAGCATGCTTTTCTCACTGAGTGATGTTTTTGCTTTTGATTCAAAATAGGATACTTAGACTGTGCTTACTCACACACTCAGGGGCCACTGTAGAGTTATTGTTCCAATTTCAGTATTGTGTCTCTGGTGATAGGGAGGCCAGAGAGATAGAGCAATGACCCCGCTGTTGGAGCAGCCAGAGCATATGTGACATTTATCATGTCAAATGCATCCCCTTATTGTTCATGGCACTCCAAACAATTAAGTCATAACATCAAAGGCCACTGATCACAGCTCATCATAACATAACACAGTTTGAAATTCTCTAAGAATTACCGAACTATGAGAGACATAAACTTCCCCTGTATTGTTTGATGGATGTGCCCCGTGAAGGGTGGCCACAAGCCTTGCATTGTGAAAAGCCACATCTGCTCAGCAGAGTGGAAAGGAACATGCTGCAGAAAACGAGGCATCCCTATTACAAGCGTGGTCTCTGAGAATTTCATAACCTTACAAGCCAGAAATCCCCAGTGTTTCTCACCCTGCAAGAAAAAAAAAGTAATCATTCCATCTTGACTTGATTTGCTTAAAAAAAATCCACTGTTGGTAGCTGGAGATATGGCTCTGTGTGTAAAGTGCTTCCTGAATGATCGTGGTGACCAGAGTTTGTGTTCTTAGAACCCACATAAGCTGGCCTGCAGCCAGCACTCTGGTGGGGAGGAGGGGAGTAGAGACCGGTATCCATGGCAGTCAACAGCTAGGAGACCCTGTCTTAAGCAAGGTGGAAGGAGAGGACAGGCAGACACCCACGGCTTTCCTGACTGCACATTCGTGTACCCACAGGCACACACAGGCACATGCGTGGTTAGTAAATCTGAAGAACATTTTCCATGCATATTGGCCATTTGTCTCTATCCTGGAACTGCTTAGTGTAGAATTATATTACGTTTGGTGAATGGTTTTGGTGAAAGGACATTTCTGACATGGGATCTTCCTAAGCTGGTACACTGGTACCCCTCTCTCCCTCCCTTCTTCCTCCCATCCCCCCTACTCTCTCCGTGTATGCACATGGATTTGCAGGTGTGTACACATGTGGAGGTCAGAGGACAACCTTTGGTGCATTCCTCATGAACACTGTCAACTTTATGTTGAAACAGGGCTTCCCACTGGCCTGAAGTCACTAAGTAAGCTAGGCTGGCGGGTCATAGAGCTCCAGCAATCTACCTGTCTCTGCCACCTCAGTACACACTGCCACCCTCAGTGTTTTCACATGGTTCAGGGGATGGAACTCAGACCTGAATACCAACTGTGCCATCTCCCCAAACCCCACTTGTGTGTTTTCGGAGTCCTTCTTTATGTCCTCATCATTTGGATCCTCTGTTTATTTTTACATGATCATGCCCTTGGTTCTATTGTGAGCAGGATCATTTACTTATGTTTTTAAGCTGTTTTGTAGACAATGGAATAAGCTACCCATCTGGATTAAAAACTCCCTGGACTCTGCACTCACTACCACGTGGCCAAAGATTATGACCTCTAACTGATCCAACTCAGCTGCTCCTCCACCATCTGCTTCTCTTCTTACTGAAGAGCAGCTCTAGCTGGTCAGCCTCTCAGTCCCTCCACCTACCCCATCACTCTGCTCTCAATAGCACCTATCACTGTTACCCAGATGACTGCTAGTGGATTCCTCAATGGTCCCCTGCTTTCACCCCGGCCCCCAGCTCTCCCGCTCTCTTAACACAGCAATCTTGAACATCTGAGCTGATTATCTGGAGTGGCCTTGGCTTGGCCTGCACCCTGTCCCCTGTCTGTCTTATAGATCCTTCCCTCTTTCTCGCTTTGCTTCTGCCACTCTGCTTTTATTTCTGTCTACTGTAATCAAGTTTTTCTTGCCTCAGTTTTGCATAGGCCATTGTTCTCTTGGTATGTACTGGCAGTTTGGGTTGGGAGAAGGATAGCAGGAGAGAGGAGGGGTTGGGAGGGGAGAGACAGTGTAGTGCTATAAACATGCAAGTATACTTTAAAATTCTTTTAGATTATTTGTTTTCTTTTATGTGTCTGAATGTTTGGCTTGCATACATGTCTGTGCACCACATGTGTGCCTTGTGCCCATGGAGTCAGAAGAGGACATTGGATCCCTGAAACTGGAGTTATGGGTGGTTGTGAGCCACCATGTGGGTGCTGGGAATTCAATGTGGATCTTACACAAGAGAAAGACGTCCTCTTAACCACCATCTCTCTAGCCCCAAGTATGCTTTTTTTTTTTTAAATCAAATTTTTATAAGAATAATTGGAAAGCTTTCCATTTTATTCAGTTCTTTCAGTTTAGGTAAAAATGATTGATTTTATTCAGTTCTGTCAGTTTAAGTAAAGATGATTGATTCTTTTAAAATGCTAAGCTTATCGTGGCTCTCTAAGGAGGGTAAGCAATGCAGCTTTTCTAAATGCACGCACTCCTTGGAAGGTGGAAAGCTGCTAGCCGTGTGCAGAGCTCTGCTAGCCCAGGTGCCAGACCAGACACCGGTCACTCCACATGCGATCCTAGCAGTAATAAAGGCAGAGATCGAGGTGCTGGCTACCCAGTTCCAGTGGGTACCATTCACAGCCCACTGTGTCAGAGGTCAGCTGCCGTGCGGCCTGTGGGCCAAACATGATGCACCTCTTCTTGTACGATTTTCACTTTTTTTGAGATTATTGTTGTTTTGAGGCAGATTCTCACAGTGGGCTTGGAGCCCACTGTGTACTCAAGACTGAATCCTTCTGCCTTAGCCTCCTCAGTGCTGGCATTCTACATATGGCCACCACATCATCTGTTTTTTTTCTTCTTAACATCTTAAAAGACTGTGTGGGGCGAATACCTTCAAGAGGATATTTTGTGACAGTGAAAATTATATGAAGTTCATACTTCAGTGTGTATAAATAAAATTAATAAGAACAGAGCTGCCCCATGTGTTTACGTTTCTACTATTGCTTAGTTGCCATGGGGAAGGTAGGGTCCACAAGCTCTAAAGTATTTATTTTTTATTAATTAATTTAATTGAATAAAGCAATGGCATTTTATATGTCACTGTACTTTGCTCAGATTTTTTTTCCTTCCTCATCATGTCTTTGCTTGGTTTTCATGCAAAAGTAAAGCCTCCCAGAAGTCAAGGCTGCTACTAAGTTCTTAAACTTCAAAAACATGAGTGCAAAATAAGCTGTTTCTTTTCTTTTCTTTTCTTTCCTTCCTTCCTTCCTTCCTTCTTCTTCTCCAGTGCTCGGGATATACCTGAGGGTCTCCCACAGACTAAGCAAACGTGCTCCATCTGTGCTGTATTTCCAACCATTTAAAAGTGCTCAGCTTCAGGTACTTGCCTAGAGCAATATGAAATAGATGAAGACAATTTATAACGCTTAAATATTGAAAGCAGAGTTTCTCAACAGTGGTGGCATATACTGTTTAGAAGTGGCCATGTCCTTTGCCCATCAGATGTCAGTAACCACATCCTCAAAATTGTGTGGTCAAAACCATCATTGGTAACTGTCTTACCAGTGTCAAAATGCTTTGGATTTAGGCTATGTAGGCCTAGGTTTCTATATCCCTTCTCTCGCCCTGAAACTGTATGGCCATATGACCTTGAATTATTTCCTTCCTCTCTGAGCCTTAGTTTCCTCTGCTGTACTTGGTGGGAAACAGATGTGGGGCTGTGTCAGGATTCAGCTCAGCATCTGTTGACCAATTCTTCGGGGCCTCCGTCCCACCTTTTCTGTCTGTCCTGCTTACCTGTTCAGGAAGATGCTGCTGACGTCATCGTGTGTGATGGGAGGCTTCTTGGAGCTAGCGGCCATGCGTAGCGGGCGCAGAAAATTATTGACAAGGATGTGCAGTTGCTGCACGTACTCAGCCTCGGCCTCCAGCATGCTGAACACCACCTGGTTCCTCTTGCGCATGCTGTCTGCATGGGGAGACCGGATGTAGTCCTGGATAACGGTCTTCCACTTCCGCCGGCAAAGCCAGCCCCGAAGGAAGCTCTGTACCTGGTTAAAACCAGTGGGGGAGGTTTATGTTAGTATCGGTTACTCTTGTTTTTGTGAGCTGTGGGCAGCTCAAGGGCAGGGAATGGGGTTAGTCATCCCTGCTGCTGGGAGCATAGGGAAGAAGCCCCGAGAGGCAGAGCAGGTTCTGCTGAGCAGGCTCTGCTGCCGGTGAGACGCTGAACATGCTCTTTGGGCCCTCGGAGAAAATTTTCCTGTCTGTGAAATAGTGCCAGGGAGTGTCACAGTATGGACTAGACGGCTTGTTAGAAGTGTGGGTTCTAGGGCCTGCTCCAGCCTGCTGCATTTGAACAAGTTCCCTGATTACTTTGGAAGAGCAGAA
This sequence comes from Cricetulus griseus, assembly GCF_003668045.3. NCBI lineage: Eukaryota > Metazoa > Chordata > Mammalia > Rodentia > Cricetidae > Cricetulus > Cricetulus griseus. Next base: position 199,300,489 of record NC_048597.1, on the reverse strand, counting down.
AGGAGGAAAAGTGGGCCGAAAGTTTCCATTCAGGGCCAGTGTGAGGAGAAGGGTTGCTAGGCTGTGCTTGGCATGGTTGAGTCTTGTCTAATGACTCTTCAGAGAGTCCAGAGGTTTCAATTAAAGCTTGTCTGGAGAGGGTAATTATCAAATTGAACAGAACATGGCAAATCTGCTCATCTCCAGCTCTTCAGTGGCTTCTGAGCCCCAGTGCCAGGCTGTAGCCTCTCCCAACTCAGCAGGGAAATGAGCAGGGCACTTGCTCAGTGGCCTTGAAGCTAGCCGAGAGAAGTGGCCTCTGATAAGTGGCAGGAACTTCTGAGAGGGTCTTCACTCATGCACAGAGAACACAGACACACATAAGCATACATATCACACATATAACACACATCCACACAGAATCAGAAACACACACAGATACATGCAGATTTATACATATACAGAGACATACACACACAGACACAAATTATACACACACACAGACGTATACACATAGACACATAAGACACATGACTGTACCCAGATATATGCATACAAACACATCCACGTGAAGACATGTGCTGGCTAGTTTTATGTCATCTTGACACAGTTGTAGGAGGGAACCTCAAATGAGAAAATGCCTCCATAAGATTGGGCTGTAGGCAAGCCTGTAGGACATTTCTTAATTAGTGATGAATGTGGGAGGGCCCAGCCCATTGTGGGTGGTACCACCCCTGGGCTAGTGGTCCTGGGTTCTATAGGAAAGCAGATTGAGCAACCATGGTGAGCAAGCCAGTAAACAGTATTCCTCCATGGGCTCTGCATCAGCTTCCGCCTCCAGTTTCCTTCCCTGTTCATGTTCCTGCTTTTGCTTCCCTCCGTGGGTTATGATATGCAACACTTTCCCCCTAAGTTGATTTGGTCATGGTATTTCAACATAGCAGCAGAAACCCTAAGACATCACACAAACACACATACATAAACACACACACACACACACACACACACACACACACACACACACACACACACACACACCAGTTGTCTTCAGATGCACAGGTTTCTAGTTCAGGGTCACCTACCTCCTGCACTCTTGGGGCTTCTGGGCTGTTCACAAGCTCATGATCTGCATGGGGGAGGGGAGGACATAGAGACTGGGGCCAGCATACAGGACTTTTTACTGAAGGACACTGGCCATGGACAGCAAACCACCCTCCAGTGCAGACTCACCTCTAAGAACATTGTAGAAAAGGGAGGGTTTTAAATCCCCAAGAAACAGATAGGGGGTGGATTTCAGTCAGCCCCTATCAAATGCTGCAAGCAGAAAGGGCTGCCTTGAGTTGAGGGGTGGGCTGAGATGTTCAGGGGCCATAGCAGAGCCAGCTGTCCCTGCCTTGGTGGGACCTGGGGTCAATCTTCCCATGTTTGCCTGTTTGAACCTGGCAGCTGCTATATACCCACGCTGCTGGCTTGGGAAGAGGACAGCCTCTTCTGCCTGCTGCTGACATTGCTAACTCTAACCCAGGCTGTTAGACCTCCAGCTTCTCCAGGAGGCCACATGTTCACGGAGCTGAGGGCATGGGCTTGAGAACTGGTGCCAGGGTTTGCATGTCTCCCTGCAGGTATTTAGCTGTGTCAGCTTTAACAGGCTACTTGGCCTCTCTGTGTCTCAGCTTCCCCAGGTATGAGATGGAGATGATACTCAAATCTCAGGAGCTTTTACTGAGGACCCTCTTCATCTACACTGAGCTCCCAGAATAGCATCTGGCACGTAGAAAGTGGCTAATGAATGCTGCAATATCTATTTTTGAGAAAATAGATATCCAGATTTCTGCGTGAAGTGTTTAGCTCTTAAAGCACTAGCAACAAATATAAATGGGAAAATATACATGGGCTGAAAGCCATATGCATCGGGAAGGGCTGGACTTGGCCTGTGGGATATATTTGCAGTTTCTGGTCTGCATGGCATGGGGCCCCTCCTGCAAACCCGACAAAGAAGATCCTCTTGTTTCATTTGCTGTCCTTAGGGCAAGCCATCTCCCTCGTCTTGAGTCTGGCAAGATGAAAACATAAGCCAGGTCCTTTCCCTGTGCTGTGGCACCATAGGGTGGCTTGTGGTGGTGTTACTATCCTGGCTATTAGGCAGGTCCCTGACACTTTGTAAAGTATCTTTTCCCCTGAGAATTCTGTTAGAGCTGAAGCAGTGGGGGTCTTATGAAGGCCAGCTCCCTGCTGAGTCCTGCTGGGGAGTGTGTAGTTAGTTGTGAGGTGCTTGTATGAGTGTGTGTGTGTGTGTGTGTGTGTACAATAAGCAAATCAGTGATGACAGAAAGATGCCTGAGGAGTCTTGGTGAGGCTGTACAGTACTTGGAAGAAAACTCTTAAAGGAGACTTCCTAGACCTTAGTCCTGGCCCCATGTCCTCCTTCTTTCCCTTGCCTCTATAAAATGGGGCTAGATCACCTTTACTCACAGGGACGACCAGAAAGTATGGCGTGAAGGTGTCAAAAATGGCTTCGGGTTCCATCTCTGGAACTGAGGTCACTGGGTGAGTGGCATGCCATAAGTACACAGGGATGAGGGATGGTACAGACCTTCTTAATTTTCTTGATGTCACTGTCCTCCTCATTGGGGGTGACAATCTGGGTGGACTGGATGCGTTCGTTGTTCTTGAGCAGGGATGCAATCTGCAACAGAATCACAGGTCAGCAGTGGGTAGGGGACACTGACCAGCAGGCAGTGGCAGCGCCCGAAGCCTGGGTCCTCTGCCGAAAGAGTCCACAGTGTTGTGAGCTGAGCCTCCTGTGACTAGCGTATTGTCAATGAACCACACATGTCCCAGATGCCTACATAGCATGCTGCATTGGAACAAGTCTACCTTGGATATCTCGGGGCCATCAGAGTGCAGACAAGGTCCTTCTAGGTATGAGGTGGTGGCTATAGCCTGATCTATGATTCACCTCCATGTTCTGCAAACCACAGATCCCTTTTATTTTATTGTGGTATGCTACACAAGAAGACAAAAGTTTCCATGTGAATCTTTTTTATGTGCAATGTATTTGTGTGTGGTACGTGCATGTGTGTGTAGGTGAATGTGCACTTGGTCCTGCATATTGAGTCTTGAGGACTTTCCTTGATTGCTCTCCACCTTTAAATTTTGAAACAAGGTCTCTCATTGACCCTGAAGCTCATCAATTCAATTAGGATGGGTAACCAATGAACTTCAAGGATCCACAGGAGGCTGGGATTACAGGCATATCTCACCATGCCTAACTGTTTACTTGGGTTCTGGGGATCTGAACTCAGGTCCTTGTGTTTGCGTGAAAAAGACCACAGCAGCTCCCTAGCCCCCATCAATTATTTCTTAAACAAAGATTTGTTTATGTACACACACACACACATTCATGGAGGTCAGAGGACAACTTTCAGGAGTCCATTCTCTCCTTCCACGATGTGGGTTCCAGGATTGGATTCACATGGTTAGGCGGGAGGCAAGTGCCTTTACCTGCTGAGCCATCTCATTGCCTTCCCCAGTGAATCCTTGTTTAGTGCATTGTTCAGTTGGTGTAGCCAACATCAGCAACCCTCCCTGGGATCTTCAGATGGGAACTCCACCCATTATACAGTAAGTCCTTTCTCCTGCAGCTGGTGACAGCCACAGTGCTGCTTTTCATGGCTGTGAATTCTACACCAGGAATCTGATATGGACTTATTTGGTATTTTGCTTAGCATTGCACCCTCAAGGTTCATCCTTTTTATAGCCTGTGTCAAATTTTCTTCATACACATCATCATCATCATCATCCTTTGTACTCATATATCCCCTTCTTCCTGTCCTTCTGTGACCCCCCTGACCCTTTCAGGCTGTTTCTCTTCCTTCTCCAAGATAGCATTTTTTATTATGTGTATCATGTGTATCCATCACCCACTTTCCCTCCAATTCCTTTAGAACTCAACTTCCCCTCTTGGGATTCCTTTTAGTTTCACAAGTGACACAACACACACAGAAACACACACACACACACACACACACACACACACACACACACACACACACAATCTAAATCTAGATTCCACATATGAGAAACCGTGCAGTTTTCTATTTCTGCCTTATTTCATTTAATGCAGTAATGCTCAGTTCCATTCATTTCTCACAAATGTCATTATTTTATTTCTCTTTATGGCTGCTTTAAGTCCCACATGTGTTATGTACGTTGTTTTCCTTGTGCATTCATCTGCTGGTTTCATGTCCCAGCTACTGTGAATATAGTAGCAATGAACATGTACATACAAGTATCTCTATGATAGACAACACTCACCCATTTGCAGATATTGGCCTGTCCTCTGTCTTCCCAACAAAAGCACATGGTGGGATAAATCAGATCAGAGCTGGTGGCTTAGAGGACAGCTCTGTTGGCTGGCCTCTCTCCTTCTGGGTTACCCTGAAGCACTTCTTGGCATCAAAGGTCTCTTTGGAGCTTAACTACTTGCCCAGAAAGCGAAGGTAGCCCGCAGAATATCTAAAACAACCTCCATTTGTCTTATTTGGGGATCACAGAGGATCAAGACCAAGGGTTGGTGCCCAGGAGCTAGACAACGTGTCTGTCTGAGACTGTCCCAGTGGACAGGCCAGTGATCATTTTGTAGTGGGGGCTCACATAATATAAAAAAGGACTTTCTATTGAAGAAAAGTCATCTGTTCTCTCTCCCTGCTTTGCTGAGAGTTCTGCAGAGTGACTAGAGTTATTCATTACAGCTCCTGGTGGCTAGCACAGGACCCAGCATGCAACACACCCTTGTTAGCTGAAAAAATAAGTGAATCAAAACCGATCAGAGCAACAGTGACCTCAAAACCCCCAACCACAGGAAGCTATAGCAGTCACTGAGCCCCACACATCTAAAGGCAGAAGCTCAGGGAATTCTATAAACACAGCTTCCGGCATGCTGCTCGCTCCTCAGAACATGAGGCTGCATGCCTTCAAGGCCACTTGCTGAACCTCAGGATGAATGGCTCTCAAAAATGAACCATTGAAGCCTTTGAAAGTAGAGTGAGCAGTTGCAGGCTCTCGACTCCTAGGCTGCTAAAATTACCCTGGCTGGCCTTCACTTGGAGAGTGTCTGAAAACATCTAACTGGAATGTTCAGTGGAGAGACCTGCTTGCCTGTTCGCTCACTTTTCCCTCTCTGTACTACTTCCTTATATTTTCCTCAATCCTTAAGTGTAGAACATTTACATGTTGAAATAAAAGGTCAATATTTTGGTGTGTAGTCTAAAAGGTTTATGGCACATACCCCCGAACCCCCTCCCCACACACAGAGGCAAGTAAGCACAGAGCTCTTCTGCGGCTAGGTCAACTCATTCCTCTTGGCCTGAAGGTCTTTATCTTCACACCATCCTGCTTTCTTCACCAGTTTTGATATTTGCACAGAGTGGGGTGGGTGATGATGTTTGTTGGGGGCCAGTCTGCATTTAAAATTGATGACGGGGCTGGAGAGTTGGCTCAGTGGTTAAGAGCACTGGCTACTCTTTCAGAGGACCTGGGTTTAGTTTCCAGCATCCACAGGGTGACTTATTACCCACTAAAACTTCAGAATCAGGAATCTGATGCCCTTTTTTGACCTTCTTGAATACCATGCACACGCAGTGCACAGACAAACATGTAGGCAACACTCATGCATATAGAATAAAAAAAATAAATATAAACAAAAGTTTTAAAAAGCAATTAAAATTTACAGTGCACTTCTGATAGGCCTTCTATAGGACATCTAATCAGTGGGGACCAGGGCAGAAAATAGACACAAGCAGACCTCCTTACATTATGCTGTGGTGCTCAGTGCTCAGACAGTCCTAACAGTCTTAGAGTCTTTAAAAGTCCTTTGTCCATTCATTTTATTTATTTGTATTTGTGGTGTTTGTGTGCTCTCATGTGTGCATGCCTCTGGAAGTCAAAGGACAACTTACACCAGTCACCTTCTTCTTCCCCCATGTGGGGATTGAACTCAAGGCTTGGTGACAAAGGCCTTTTTATCCCCTGAGTCTAGAGGATCTATTTAAGGATCAGGCTAGGAGCACAGCTCAGAAAGTTAGGAACTTGGGTTGTTGTAGGCATCTTAGGCTATGGCCGGTGATAACTCAGTTTTTCCCTTCTTGCTTCCCTTTGGTCTCTTCTAAGCTCACATGCTTCCTTTGTGTCCACCTCATCTGAAAATCCCAGTGGTGTCCGGTGTTGGGCTCTGTGTCAGGCAGGAGGCAGCTGGGATTGCAGGTGTGTACCACTACCTGGGAATCTGAGTCAAGACATTCATGAGACTAGCTGTGGAGGTCTGGACAGGAACATCCCCCATAGACTCATGCGTTTGGATACTTGGTCCATAGGGCATTATTAGGAGGTGTGGCCTTGTTGGAATAGGTGTGACCTTATTGGAGTAGGCATGGTGTTGCTGGAGGAAGTGTGTCACTCTGGGGGTGGGCTTTGAGGTCTCATAGTTCAAATTACACACAGTGTGGGACACAGTCTCCTTCGGCTGCCTACAGATCAAGATGTAGGACTCTCATCTCCTTCTCCAGAACCATGTCTGCCTGCATGCTGCCATACTTCTCGCCATGATGATAATGGACTAAACCTCTGAAACTGTAAGCCAGGCCCTGTAGGGGAAATGTTATCCACGCCCTCTTGAGGGCTGGCACAGGTGACACAGACCATGCACTCTAGGTTGTGGTCAGTGACATAGCAAGACCTTAAATATGAGGGTCGAATCCTGGCAGCTCTCTCTGTTCCATGGTTTACCTGGTTGTAGGGGACCGACTCCGTTGCATGAGTACTCTCCTATTAAAATATCTGTTCATCGCCATGCGTTGGTGGCACACGCCTTTAATCCCAGCACTTGGGAGGCAGAGGCAGGCGGATCTCTGTGAGTTCAAGGCCAGCCTGGTCTACAGAGCAAGTGCCAGGATAGGCTCCAAAGCTACACAGAGAAACCCTGTCTCAAAAAAACAAACAAAAAATTCTGTTCATCAAACTTGCTCTGACTCCTTAGCAATCCGCACTTTATTGCGTCTGGATTTATTTGGTGTCAGATGTGATCCCAGGCCTCCGAGAGGCCCAATTAAATGTTTTCCTTTATAAGAGTTGCCATGGTCACAGTTTATGCTGGAGAGGATGTGGAGAAAGGGGAACACTCCTCCACTGCTGGTGGGAGTGCCAACTGGTACAGTCACTTTGGAAATCAGTATGGCGGTTCCTCAAGAAAATGGGAATCAGTCTACCAGCAATTCCACTCATAGGCATATACCAAAAAGATGCACATTCATACAAGGACATCTGTTCAACCATGTTCATAGCAGCATTATTTGTAGTAGCCAGAACCTGGAAGCAACCTAGATGCCCCTCAACTGAAGAATGGATAAAGAAAATGTGTTACACTTACGCAATGGAGTACCACTCATCGGAAAAACAAAAACAATGGAATCTTGAAATTTGCAGGCAAATGGATGGAACTAGAAAAAACCATCCTGAGTGATGTAACCCAGTCACAAAAAGACAAACATGGATGGTATGTACGCACTCATATATGGATATTAGACATAGAGCACAGGATTACCAGTCTACAATTCACTCTTCCAGAGAAGCTAGGAAATAAGGAGAACCCTAAGAGAGACATATATGGTCCCCCAGAGAAGGGGAAAGGGACAAGATCTCCTGAGCAAATTGGGAGCATGGGGGGGAAAGGAGAGGGAGTTAGGAGAAAGAGAAGGGGAGAAGAGGGGAGAGGAGGACATGAGGGAGCAGGAAGATTGAGTTGGGGGAAGAATAGAAGAGAGCAAGAAAAGAGATACCATAATAGAGGGAGCCATTATAGGTTTAAAGAGAAATCTGGCACTAGGGAAATGTCTAGAGATCTACAAGGATGACACCAACTAACAATCTAAGCAATAGTGGAGAGGCTACCTTAAATGAGATTGATGACTACCTTATATGCCATCCTAGAGTCTTCATCCGGTAGCTGATGGAAGCAGAAGCAGACACCCACAGCTAAACACTGAGCCAAACTCCTGGAATCCAGTTGCAGAGAGGGAGGACTAATGAGCAAAGGGGTCAAGACTAAGTTCGAGAAACACACAGAAACAGCTAACCTGAACGAGGGGGAGCTCATGGACCCCAGACTGATAGCTGGGAAACCATCATAGGATGGAACCAGGTCCCCTGAATGTGGGTGTCAGTTAGGAGGCCTGGGCAATCTATGGGACCCCTATTAGTTGATGAGTATTTATCCCTAGTATACGAATGGACTTTGGGAGCCCATTTCACATAGAGGGATACTCTCTCAGCCAAGACTCATGGGGGAGGGACCTAGGCCCTGCTCCAAATGATATGACAGACTTTTAATATCCCCCATGGAAGGCCTCACCCTCCCTGGGGAGCAGAAAGAGGATGGGATAGGGGGCCAGTGGGGGGCAGGGGAGAAGGGGAGAGAGAGGGAACTGGGACTGACATGTAAAACAAGATTGTTTCTAATTTAAATAAAAAAGAATTAAAAAAAAGAGTTGCCGTGGTTATTGGTATCTTTTTATAGTAATAGAAACCCTAATTTAGAGACACCAGCCTAGGCTAATAAGGCATGGCCAGAACAGTGGTGTGTATCCACTGTGAAGAACAGGGCATTTTATTGGAAACATTGCTCCAAATTCCCATCAAATGAGCCTTTTCTGCCATTACACACACACACACACACACACACACACACACACACACAGAGGCTCCTGACTGGCCCGTATTCTGCTCCTAGCCACCCAGGGGCCTCTGCTCTCCCCACCTGTGCCTTCTCTGGCCCACAACTGATAAAAGTATTCAAGGCCAAGTGCAAACTGAGCTTATACCCTCTGGCTTTCAAACATCTTGTCAGGACCAGGGCTCACACAGCACCATTGTGACCCTGTTCCCACTCTAACACAGAATACTAGAAAGGCAGACTTCTTCTCACTCCTAGAGCCTTCCGGAGCCTGCACGCACTCACTCACTCACTCGCTCACTGACTCACTGACTCACTGACTGACTGACTGACTGACTGACTCACTCACTAAGCCCTCACAAGCTATCATGCCCGGCAAGAGGGGTCGAGTGGTAGCAGAGACTGCCCAACCCTTATGGGGTTCCTCCAGGGCTGCTGGTAGGTACAGACACACAGGGACCATTGTGTTGAGCTTCAGAAAGTCTTGTGAGCAGAGGGGACCTAAAGCACATGTTGGTCAGGAACCCCATCGGGAGGTGGCTGTCCTTGGCAGGATTTGGCTGGGATGAGAAACATGAGCGTGAGAAAGGTAGGCCTAAAAGGTGCAATGACGTGTGCAAAGGCCAGGGGGTAGGACAGTTAAGTGCTCTCGGATGCTGGGTGGTGCTAGGTGACTGCACAGTCCCAGTTAGTAATTGGGTAATGGGGACACAGCCCTTCCCTGGTCTCGTGTGTGTGTGTGTGTGTGTGTGTGTGTGTGTGTGTGTGTGTGTGTGTGTAGGGTGGGCAGCTATGTTTGGATTCAGGAAGCTGTGTCAGGCTATCATAGATCTCAGGGCTTCTCTCTCCCACAATGAGCCAGTTGTGTTGGAAAGAGGACAATTTTGGGCTAGCCTCTCAAAGGCTGTCAGAGGCTCTGTACAGAGAAGAAAGACTAGCAGATGGACAGGAGCCTGGGTTCCGGGTCTAGGTCTGTCACTTCTCAGCTGTGCATGTTTAGACAAGTGACCTGAGCTCTCTGAGTCTGGTTCCTCACGGCTTCTCCTACTGGGATGGCAATGGGGGCTGATGAAGGAGGTGCGTCTGAAGTCTTGTTGTAGGGTTAGAGATGAGTCAAATGTGGGAAGTTAAACATGACGCTGTAAGTTGGTATTACTGCTGGTGTAGAGCATTGATGTTGCCGGATAATTAGGATTGGTGCTCTGAGCATCTGAAATTTCTGGACAGGGCTGTGTGGCACCGGGCCACAGCTACAGGTGTGGGAAGGGGTTCTGTACACAGATAATCCTGTACCCGGGGCTTCTAGCTCTGTGGTTGACATCTGCATATTCTTCATCCTTTCCTGTTGGGACTACATTTTGAGGGAAGCCTGCTGGGATCAGGGAGTACAGTCTGGGGATTGCAGGCCTGGGTCACACAAACCCTCACCTCTCACTGCACTCTACCTCCTTAGGTGGGCTCTTGCATGTCTTTTCTCCACATCCTGCCATCCAGGGTGCCACATGAGCTGCTAGGAAGCATGCCTGTGCTCCGAGGAGTCCGCAGCATCTCCTGGCATGGTATCTAACTGCAGGTTCCCATTCGGGAGTTCTGGGGTCACCCAAAGCCTTGGTAAATAGTGAGTGGCTAGGTCCAGGAGGTGTTTGCAGGACTTCTGCCCAATGAGGCTACACACAAGGAGAGCTTGATCACGTGCCGTCAGAGGCACGCACTAAAAGTCTACGATTTGCCATTTGACACTTGGGTATCTGGTGCACACATACAGAGAGTTCATAGCAATGACTATGGGTGATATTGCACTCCAGAGTCCAAGGCTAACAATGGCGACAGTCAATGTGTCCTTGTACCCTCTAATAACTTGTCCACAAACATCTCACTCATCCTTATCACTTGGTTAGGTCATAGCAAAGACCCTGCAATCTATGAAACAACTCAGAAGCAAAGACGTGGGGGCACACTTCAGGTGGCACTTGGGAAACACAGAGGAGGAGGAGTCTGGGCTTTGATCCAGTCTGGGGGCCCCTGGCTTGTAGTCACCTCTGCCTTCAGTCGCTCGATCTCGACTTCGCCATCCTCGATCTGCTGTCGCAGCTGCTTGGCCACTGTCTTCTCTGTCTCTACTATCTGCAGCAGGTGCAGGTACTTCTGCATGAGCGCCTCGTGCTCCGTGGCCAGTGTCCTGTAGCTGTGGACAGAGTTGCATGGCAGGTGAGATGCTGCCCCCCTGTCTCTAGGCCCTACACACCCCATTGCACACCAACATCTGCTTGCTTTATTAGCCTGATTCTCTTTGCTGTGCTCTCTCTCTCTCTCTCTCTCTCTCTCTCTCTGTCTTTGTCTATATATCATACATACAGAGACATGCTCGCGCGCGCGAGCAGACACACACACACACACACACACACACACACACACACACACACACAGACAGACTCTCTGTTTCTCTCTCTCCCCCTGGGATTTTGTCTAGGTAGATAAACATTTTATAACATATCCCCGGCTGCCCCACTTTCCCTAACTCCATACTTCTTCTTAGGCTACTTCTGGGATTCAGCTGAATTGCCTTGGAGGACTCTGGGGATTTTCTTTCAGCACCCGAGCTTCTAGTAGCATGATGATGGAGGGAGACACACTACACTGTGTGCCTAAAAAGTACTCAGCGTACACTTGCTGCACGCGAGGGTGACCACAGATGCACTCATCAGGCCTTGCGGGATATACAGAGGACAAGCAGGCACACACATCTCATTGTTTGTTTGGGTGATGCCGCTGCACAGGACACACAAGTGTCAAGTGGCGAGTCACAGGTTCTTAGTGTATGCTGCTAAGGAGAGGGTCAGCCACAGGGACTGCGACCAGGGAAGACTTCCAGGAGGTGCTAGGTGACACACCACCAAGTTGGAGCTGAGACTTTTGACTCCAAACCTAGTTCCTTGGGTACATACCCACTTTCAGGAAGCCCTGGGTAGGACAGTTGTGCTGGCAGTAATTGATAATGATGTGAGGTGGTTAGGTGGCACAGATCAGTGACAGCCCCAAAGGATAGGCAAAGTGGGGGAGAAGGTATCTTATCAGATTCCCAGACTAACATGTAGCGCACAGATGGACACAGTGGCCGAGCAGGAATGAGGTAAGAAGTAGCTTGCCTAAGGTCACCACTTCCCTGAAGAGAGACCCTGGTCCCCTGTGTTCTGGGTGTGGGCTTCTCCCTGCTACTCCATGGGAGTGCATCAGAGATGTGGAAGAATCTGACCCCATGAAGAGACTCAGTGGGCTTGGAAAACAGGACTCCAGTATCTCAGAGTGAGGTGTCTATCCAGATGGGGTGGAGGCCAGGAAAAGGGCGGGGCCTTGGAAGGGAAAGGTTGGAGTTCTCAGGGATAATGAGGTCTGGGTCTGTCTCCCTCACTGTTTCTCAGATTCTTTTTCCTGTTTCAACCCACCATTACCTCAGAGCTACACCTCTTTCTTTCCTCTCTCACACCCAGCCATTCCTCTGTATTCCTGCCCTCTTCTCACTCAGTAAGGGCTGTGGCTCCTTTCTTAGCAGTAGTGAGGGGCTCTCCTTCTCATCTCTTGATTGGCAGGGCCAAGGATATTCTATATGGCCGTCCAGCCCCTCTGCAGGTTCTCCTTCAGAGCAAACTGCCTCTGCTCTGTCACACGCCATCCAGCATCCAGAAAAGGCTCAATTCTTACCCCTTTAGAACAAACTAAGCTGTCCTTCAACCTCCCTAGATCTACCTGTTCTGTCAGAGTTATCGGACTGAGAGGGATATGATGTTAGGAAACACATCCCAGTGTGTTTGTGAGAGAGTTTCCAGAGATGATTAACGAAGGGCTTGGAGGACTTGCTTTAACTGGAGTGGCACCGCAGTTGGAGGTCCAGAAGGAACCAAAGGGGAGGAGTGAGGAAGCCTACTAGCCAGGACATTCTCTCTGGTTGCCACACAATGAGCAGCTTCATTCTGCTACAAGATCATGTCATGATGGCCTACCCCACAACAGTCAAGAACAGAGCCAATAGAGGGCTGGAGCTGCAGAAACCGTGACCAAAATAAACTTTTCTTCCTTAAGGCTGCCCTCAGCTATCTGTCACCTTCTTTCCCACTTGCTTAACATGGTTTATTGAAAGAGCTGCTCACCCAGTGCCTCCTAGCACTTTCTTCACCCCAACAACACAGCATTGGCTCTTGGCACCCATACCAGCTGGCTCCTGCTCTGGGGTCACCCACTATCTCCTACTGGTGAGATTGATGGAATGTGAGATTATTTTAGTCTGCCAGCTTCTGCCGTTATTGCCATGCAGCCCTGTACACAGCTGGCTGGTGAGGGAGGTCTTTGTCTCAGCCTTAGGAGCCTGCCACATGAGCTCACAAAGTCTCTGTGACCCTCAGGGTTTGAGGTGAGACTCTTAGGAGGCCATGATGGATGTAGCCTTGCAATAAAGTAGGGCTGTGCCAAAGAGCCAAAGTAGTCAGGGTACCTACAAAGGGCCCTGTTCTCTGATGATGCCAGAAGATGCTATCTTGGGGTGGGGAGGGGGGGGGGAGGCTGGCTGCCACCATATCCTGAGGGTGGGAGTATAGAGCAGGAAAGGCTTGCTTCATCAGACTCAGTATGGCTGTGGCAAGGAGGGAACCGTGGAAGGATGGAGGTCCAGAGAACTGATCTCTGTTCTTAGTGCCACCCTTTCTTAAGTAATGGCTGTGAAAGATGTCGTTCCAACATAACACTAGGAGATAAAAACGGCACTCTGGGCACTTTTTTGTGAAAATGAACACAGACTCGAAGGGCTTTCCAACTTCCTAAGATACTTAATTGTCTTCACTTGCAAGCAAAATTCAATTGCAAGCGAGGAGTCTGCTTCCACACCACTTGCCCCTTCACACAAGGGTGTGAAGCAAGGCTTCTTCATTAGTCTAGGTTTACTAATGACAAACACCCCAGAGCTTCTTCCCTTCCCTCCCCACTACCCTCCCCTTTCTTTTCCCCTTTCTTCTCCCAATACCCCACCCCTTCTTTCCTTTTCCCTTTGCCCCCACCTTTCCTTCCCTTTCTAACCCCCTCCCTTCTACCTCCCTTTCTCCTTCCCTTCTCTCTCCCCCTTCCCTTCATCCCCCTCTCTATTATGCTTTGAATGTCAAGTTTCATGTGTCAAAAAATAAGCACAGGGAAAGCTGGGGCCAAGAACAGCAGGGCTGATGCAGAGATTAGGGCTGTTATAGAGGAAACTGTACATGGGGGATGGCTCAGTCAGGGAAGTGCCTGTCACTTAAGTGGGAGGAATTTAGTTCAATCTCCAGAACCCAAATTAAAAAATAAATAAATAAAACAGGCTGCGATGGTGTGTGCTTTTAATCCCAGCACTGGGGAGGTAGAGGTAGGCAGATCTAGCCTACTCTGAGAGCTCCTGTCCAGTGAGACACCTGAACACACACACACACATACATACATACATACACACATACACACACACACACACACACACACACACACACACACACACACACACACACTCCAGATTCCACCCATTACAAGCTCAAGGATATTTGAAAAATTTTGCTTTGAGAAGTCATAGGGAACCTATGGAAATCCTTCCCTGCATCAAGCCAGTAAGTACTCAGAGGCAGTTGCAGGTGTAAGCCAAACGGATGTGGCTGCTGCTGGAGCCAGAGGCAGAATCTGATGTTAGCCATAGGATACCAGTTTTAGAAGCAGGCAGGACATAAGAGTTGTGGGTCCCGGAGGTTTCCACCCAGATTTCAAAAGAAAGCCTGGGAAACTGTGGGTGATCCTTGAGAGTGAAGTTGTGAGACTTGAAGATGAAGCTCCCGGAGCCCTTAGGAGGTTGGGGATACCAAGAATGGGGGACATCTGACAAGGAGAGTTTTAGGAAGTGAACAGAGGCTTCTGAGAGGTCACATTGAGGAACTTGGACTTGATAGACTGCCTGAGGCAAACAGAGAGGGAGAGGGGCCATGACTAGGTAATAAAAATGGTGAACTTCCAAGACAGCTGGCTTCTTCCTCACCTCCTGACTTAAGACAAATACCTGACGAAAGGCCTTAGGGGCTGTTTGTCTTGTCAGTAGGGCCCTCTGCTGATGGACTGGCTCAAGGAGTCCCAAGCTGCATCAGGAGGTGTTTACACAGCAGCTGTAGGCCAATCAGTCATCCTTTCTTTAAACTGAGCAACCCTATGATAGGGAAGGGACTGTAAAATACCCCAGTCATCAATAAGAAGCCATGCTTCGGCTTCCCCGTCTTCCCTCTGCCTTGCAGGGGATCTTTTCCCTGTGTGCTTGCTGTCTGTGTACATTTCTTCACCTCTGACTAAAACCTTTCTAGACCACCTGTAATAATAACACCCTTCAAGGCCCAGCTACCCACTTCCGCCAATTTGATTTAACCTTCCACAGTCTCTACTGTCTCTCAGCAGTCCATTCAATTTTGAACTCATCCAGGGGCAGTCCACTGACTAGGTCAGAGAATTCCCCTGTGGCTACCTTTTGTGATGGAGATTTTTTTCCTGCCTTTTAATTCTTTAACTGACAAAAGAAATGAACCTGATCAAGACCCCTAGATGGTAACAATATAAGCTACAGCCAGAAAAGACTACTGGGGTGAGACTTTCCAAGCCTATTGGAGCTCATACCATGCCCCAGATCCTGGGTATACTCATGACATGACCTGGATACCCAGACATGGAGCTAAATGGTATAATTAATGCTCGTCTGGCTGGGTGTTGGTCTCATTCCTCCTTCTATGTTTCCATTTCTCTCTTTGGGAAAAGGGGAGGGTCTTATTACTATATGTTAGAAGCACACGCCTTCCTCTTTTATTTCATAGGTGTTCATAGCTACTGATGCCTTGAGTCATTGAAGAGTTTAGAGTTGGCCTTTTGAGAAATTCTGGGTCTGTTAAGACTAGAGACCTTTGAAGACATAGTAAATATATTTTACAGTGTGAGATGGCCATGGCCCTTTTGGGGCCAAGGGAAGAATATACTTTAGTCTGGAATGTTCGTCATGGTCTGATGTTTAAAGGATTGGTGGTCAGTAGATGGGCTTGGGGAGGAATTGTGAGGGCTCTGACCTAATCAGTGGACTGGCCCTTGTGGATTGTAGGGAGATAGCAGAAACTGGAAGGTTCAGTTTAATTGGAGGAAGAGGGTGGCTGGAGAGTGTGTCTTTGAAGGGTATATCTTGTCCTCAGCTCTTGCTTCTTTCTCCCTGCTTCTTGCTGCTATGAGGGAAACTGTTTCCCTCTGCAATACCCTTCTGATAAGATATTTCTGTCCCATGTAGGCCTAAATCTCACAGAGCCAGCCAACTGTGGCCTGAAACCATGAGCCAAAGTAGGTTCTTCTTTATTTAACCCGATTATTTCAGGTATTTGGTAACAATAACGAAAAACAAAACAATATAAAAAAAACAAAACAACAACAATGCTTCCCCTCGCTTCCCTCCCTTTCTATCTACTCACCTGGCACCCCATTCTTTACTTTCTCCTCCCAGGGCAGACTGACTGAGCCACTCCTGATGTGTGCCCCCGTCTTTGTGAAACCATAGACTTTCAGAGCTAGAAGGAAACTCAGGGGTCATGAAAGGTTGACTGTATGGTTTACTCAACGAAGACACTGAGGTCCAGGGAGGAGAAGCAATGTGCTTAGAACAGCAGTTGGTCAGTTTCCAAGCTGGAGGAGGTAGAATCAGCCTTAGGGCCTGAGAGTGTATTTCAGTCTCTCTGCTCTCTGGCCTGGTATCTAGCTCTCACTAAAATACTGGGTATATTTAAAAGATAACCAGCCTACAATCCACAACCCCAGAGAAGCTAGAACCCTCTTCCAGAAACAGATGGAAATAGATACAGAAATCCACAATAACCAATGGGTCAAGCTCCTGGAGTACAATTGAAGTGAGGGAGGAGTGACAATATGAACAAAGGAGTGAAGACCATGATGGGGAAACCCACAGAATCAGCTGACATGAGAGACTGAGAGATCACTGAGTCAGGTCTGACAAATGGGGAACCTGTGTAAGACCGAACTAGACTATAGAATTTGGTCTAGAATATAGGTGACCATGGTGTGGCTGGGACAATATATAAGGCCACTGGCAGCGGGTCCAGATCGAACACTAATGCACAGTCTGACTTAGTGGAAACCATTCTATATGGAGAGATATCTTGTTCAGCCTAGACACATGGGTGCGGAGGGTGGGGCCTTGGTCCTGCCACAACGAGATGATGGGGCAGACTTCGTAGACATCCTAGGGGAGGCCTTACCCTTTCTGAGGAGCAGATGGGAGGTGTGTGTGTGTGTGTGTGTGTGTGTGTGTGTAAGTGGGAAGAGTGGGAGGAGAGGAGGAAGAGAGAACTGGGATTGGAATTTAACAAATTAAATAAAAAGAAATACCCAGAGGGAGGATTGAAACATTAAAGAAATAAAAGAGTTTCCATGGTCATGGTGTCTCCTCACAGCAATAAAAACCTTAACTAAGACATTAAAAAAAATGCTGGGTATGAAGCACACTGGATGCTTTATCTTATAAACGACTATACACATACACTACAGAGGCATCCCATAATATTAGACTATGATCCATACAGTGTGAAAGAACATTGTGTCTCTGCATGGTATTAATACACCACAGTGCTTATTTTTATACACGGAATGTTTCTATTAAGTATATGTAAACAGAAACTAAATTGGGAATATGTGAAAATACTTCATACTCAATATGGCTGTGGCAGAGAGCCAGTTGTTGCTGCCACTGCTGCATGCACGCGCATGCACACGCACGCATACGCACGCACACACATGCTGTTGTAGAATGTGGTCTTCCAAGTTGACATTCCCTCATAGAAGGAAGGGTCGGGAGGGTCATTGGATCTTCACTGGAGATACTGTCCTCCTGGTCATTTTTGCATGTAGCCTTGGAGTATATTGTCTGGGAAAATGTTGACAGAAGGGGGCTTCATCTGTGTGGCTATGGCAGTCATAATCTATACTGGTGAAGACTTTCCAGTGTGGAAACTTTACAGTGTTGCTGTAACTCCTCATCGCTCTGTAACTGAGCCCAAGAAATTTACTCATTTCCCAGGGTGAACTCTGCTGAACCTTTGGTTTTCTGGTTGAGACTTTACAAGACAAGGTAGACTTTTTTTTTTTTTTAACTTCTCCTCAGGGAAGGAATTCTTGCAACACATGCATCTTTCTCTCCCTCCATCCTCCTCTCCCTCCCTCCCTCCCCCCCCCTCTCTCTCGTTGAGGCAAGGCTGAAAAAAGCTCATGGTTCAATGACCTAACCTTGATTTCAGCCTCACAAGGTGCTGGACAGAAATCTCAGTTGAACCTGGGCTTCTGATCCACAGACCCTCCCTCAAAAATAATGAAAGGATATTTTGAGATGACAAGTCTGGTGATTTGTTATGCAGCAGAAAATTGAAACATTTCAATATTCATCATTCATTTTTTAAAAGTGAGGTTCAATACAATATTGTGGAAAGCACAGATCCTGATGTCACAATGTTGCAATGTTGTGAAGACAAGCATAGGAAATAGTTTAGCAACTTGGGACTCCACTTGGCTTGGGATATACCTCTGTATTAGCAATGCACTTTAGATAGCCTAAATTCTTACTTGCATGACACACACAGGCACACATGCATGCACAAATGCACGATCTCACACTCATGCATGCACACACACACACTCTCACACACACACTTCTTTGAGGGAACTCACCTGGCAACCTGTTAGCATCCTAGGACTCCTATATGTTCTGGTTTTCATGCACATCCCCTATGAAGAATGCAATGTTGTTTCTCCTTTCCATCAAACTTAGATTCTATTCAGTTATATTCTAGTTATGTTCTGGTGTAGAGTAGGAAGGTCAATCTGGTCTGAACTAGTTTTGGGTGCATTTGCAATAAGGCAAATTGCATCCTTAAAGTGAAATTTTAGGGAAAATCCCATATTTGCCAACTTATTCCTACACATAATTGGGCATGCATTTGATTAAAATCAGACTGAGTTATAGGAAAGGACATGTGCAGTAAAAAAGAGGTCTAAAACATAATATATCAATCAAGACAAAAAAAAACCACCCACACCCTTAAGCAACAAAAGTTCATCCTTTATTTGAACCCCATAAAATGAAGTGCTAAACATTAATCAGGCCTTGATTGTTTTCACTCATGGGGTGGGTTGTCACTCTTGACAGAGTAGCTGACCTAGTCTACTGCTTTGCTACTTTCAGTTTTGTGAGAGCCTTTTGGTTCTTTGAATAAGATACTAAGAACCTGGACATACCCGGCCCAGATCTCAAACACTAGTAACGGTGTGAGCAATTATGACAGAAAACCGTGAATCCTTAATCAAGGCAAAGATCATTACCAACACCCAGGAAGCAGTTCCCACTTTATTCCCACCCCAGAAGTGATTGCTGTTCCTGATTCCATCACCCTGTTTAGTTTTGTCTCATCTAGAATTTCATATAACTGAAAGCATATAGCACATATTTTTCCTTTATCTACTCAGCATATTGATTTTGAAACTCATCCGTCTTGTTGTGCATAGCTGTAGTTGATTCATGTTTATTTCCTAGCAATATTCCATTTCATGGATGCGCCAGAGGATTGTTTATATATTAGCTTGTTTATAGACATCATGGCTGATGGTTTGCATAAAGCTGCGAAGGGCATTTACATAGGAGATCTTTGTGGTCATTTCTCATTCCTCTTGGATAGGTACCAAGGAATGGAACTAACAGATAACAGAACATATGGCAAGCATCTGCCTGGTCATGTCCCAGTTTGGTTGTGCTGTTTTTCACCCCTCTGGTGTTGCCTGAGTATTTCCAGCCTTTTGCCAGCATTTGGTATTGTCAGTTTTCATTTTAGCCATCTACCATATAGACACTGTGATTGCATTGTGTCTAGAAATTGTTTGTATTGATGAATAGTGATTTAAAATTGTAATGCAGTGCCCATAAGACAGCTCAGCAGGCAAAAGGTACCTGAGTTTGAACCCTGAATCCCACGTGGTGGAAAGAGAGAACCAACTCCTACAAGTTGTCCTCTGACTGCTGCATGTATGCTGTGGCATGTGTGACCCCCCACAAAGTAAATAAACAAATGCAAAAGGAAACTCCTTTAGTTCGTAAATACTTATGAAGTTCCTTCATGTAAGTAATTTCATTTGATCTTCAAATGAAATGTTTTGATCTCAGAATCAAACCCTGTTTGTTATTGGTTTTCCTTTGATGCCCAGAGACTGAGGACCAATTGCTGTCCTTGAACCTAGGCTCTTCTTCACTCAATTTCATCATAAACAACCCAGCAATTCCTAGTCTAAATCATAGCTCTGGTCATGTTACTCTTCTGGTGTAAGACCTTCAGTGGCTCCCATGGTTCACAGAGGAGAGGCCACGTATCTCAACAGGAAATTTCAGGTCATTTATGATCTCATGACCACCAGTTGTCCACTTCATTTGCTTAATATATATATATATATATATATATATATATATATATATATATATAGTGTGTGTGTGTGTGTGTGTATGTGTGTGTGTGTGTGTGTGTGTGTGTGTGTGTGTATGTGTGTGTGTGTGTGTGTGTGTGTGTGTGTGTGTATTTATCTGTGGAAGCCAGAGGAAACATTCGCTCTTTCCTTCCACTAAGTAGGTCCCAGTGATTGAAATTTAAGTTCTCAGCCTTGGTGGGATGTGCTTTTGTCTGTTGAGCTATCTCACTGGCCCTCATCTGATTTTTAACATCTAAACTCTATGTCCTTTTTACTCCTTAAATTATCTTTCATGTATTAGTGCTTTAAATAAGAGGGTTTTTTTTTTTTTTCAGGAGAGGGAGGGAGATGTTGAGATGCTCATATTTAAACCCATTAAACCTCCCTTTCCATCCTTCACTTAGGTCCTCTGGTACCCTACTTCTACCCCTATTTCCCTGAAGATGGAAATAATGTCGCTCACCAAACTGTGATGTCTTCGTGGGGAACACTTGTGTGGCAGCCAGCTCCAGCTCCCTCGCACTTTGCCCTGGGCCTGTGTCTATTGCCTTTTTTTTTTTTTTTTTTTTTTTTTTTTCTAGAACTTGATGTCTGTAGCTGAGACTGGATGACTTTTGTGGACAGAAATAGAGATGGCATGTTCTTCGGGCTAAGGCTGTTGCTTGGTTCACAATATAGGTTTCTGGGTAAGTGAGCTTCAAGGCCCACAAGTTCATCTATTCGTCTATCCGTCCATACTCATCCATGTCATTTTATCCTTCCTTCATCTATTCCCAGTTTTCCACTAATCACTAATTCTCAGTCTCCAGACTTATATCCATCCTTGCATTTGTCTTTCCATTCTTCCAACTCACACCCGCCGGACACCCTTTCTGTGCTTTTATCGGTCATTGAGAGCGCAGAGTCACACATTGTTCCAGACCTCAGAGGGTCACATTTTATAGGCAGGTAGACACAATGATGCCTCATTATTTACCAGGCCAGTGAGATCAGCTGTCTAGAGGGCCAGCTGGATGGTGCTACACTTGACAGTGCTTAGCTCTGCCAGGGCATGGTTAGCTTTAGTTCAGAAAAAAGATGGGGCCGATTCATGCTCACACGTCAAATTGGTGGCTGTGCATATCAGAGATGCGACTATGCGGTTAGAAGAAGATGGGACTCTGAAGATCTCTTGTTCTCTGGGGCAGCCAAGACTTTGACAACATCTACACTCTCCTCTCCTCCTTTTCCCACTCCCTTGCCCCCAGTCTTGGACTTGCACAAGTTTGCTTGGGTTGGTCTCTTCACCTTAGCTAGTTTAGCAGGGGGAGACATACCTGGCATGAGCAATTGCTGCCACCCACTCGTCACAGTCCTTTGCATCCTCAGTCCTCAGCTCCAGCGCCTTCTGGTTCTCGTGGGTGAAGTTCACTATGAAGTAATGCTGCACCAAGAAGAAGACACAGGCACCTGCAGTTATCAGGATGTCCATAAACCACACACACTCCCTGTTATAGTGCTGAGTGCCTGCTGCCTCTGCAGCCGGGGCCTGGATGCATTCCTTGTGGTCCCAGGAATGCTATTCTATTTAGGAGTTTCAAGCGCTCAATCAAAAGCCTTTTGTGTGATGTAATGAAACCTATGCTTATGGTGTGATAAGGAAGCAAATCCCACAAAGCCTTATTTGCGAACCAATTAAAAAAAAGCCAGTTTGCAACCATCGGGCACTCTAGATGGACAGCAGGGGAAACACACCAAGAGAACATCTCTGTGGAGGACTAGGTACCAGTTCAATGCAGCATGCCTTTAATTACTCCATGAAAATTGACTAAGCACTCGTCTAGATGCTGGGGTGTCAAAAGCAAATCAATGGTACAGTCCCCAGGAAATCTCACTGTAAGCCACTTCTATGCTGGGCACAGGTGACTGACTGAAAGCTGAATCAACGGTGGGGCCACCTCCCCGAGGGCCCTGGGAAGCTGAGGAGCCAGATAAGAGACACACACCTCTAGGGTTGTTGTGGAAGTTAAATACCCATAATTCTTTTTGAACAACAACACCTGGCACGAAGTAAGGGTGGCATGAGTGTGTGTAGTAATTAATGCCGTATGATTGCATCTATGCCAGATATAAAAGGGACTGTGGAGAAGAGAGAAAGCCAGACACGGATCCCACCCAGGGAGATGAAGAGGAGCATCTCAGAGGATATGCCCTAGGTCTTGCTTCTCTCTCAAGTCGGCTGGAAGACTGGGTGACAACACAGGTACCTGGAGCCCATGGCCTGCTGGAAGCAGAGGGCATACACAGTGCAGATGGATAAACCGCAGAGAGGTACTCATGGGCAGGAGCTCAGGGGTGTAGAACACAGGTAAGAGGAAAGGGTGACGGTAATGTCCTGGTTTCTGATTTGAGTAACTGAGGTGCCATAGACAGGAGTCTGTGGGTGGCTTAGGGGGCAGGATGAGTGAGAGATGGGCATGCAGAACATGGGACTCTGGGGACAGCCTTGAGATGAGGAAAGAAGGTGAAGAGAAGTCATTCAGAGGGAGGGATAACCCCAGGTGGGGGACCACCTGTTCTGTCTCTCGGAAAGAAGCAGGGTAGGGTGCAAAGAAGGGTCTTGGGCCTGCCCTTTGGAGAGTGTGTTATTCAGGGTGCCTGCGATTCAGTTCCTAGTTTTCCAGGTGGCAGGAAGCAGAAACACAAGGTGAAGATATGTAAACTAATTTTAGTGACTGACTTGTACTTTATTTTTAATTGCCATTCTGGCTGAGAGACGTGTGTGTGTGTGTGTGTGTGTGTGTGTGTGTGTTTGGGGGTGGAGGGAAGACTTGTTGCAGAATTAGTGTTATCCCTTGTTTCCTAGGAAACAGATAACTGGGCCTGTAACGTGAAATGTCAGCTCTCGCCTCGAACAACTGAAGGGAAGCTCCAGTGGGCACCGACCCTGTGGGAAGGAAGCAGGTTAAAAGAGGAGCTGCAGGTGGCCACTTAGCTCCTTCCCTATCTGGGGAGAGGAAAGGAGCCTGTAAATGTTCATCGCAAATGATCTTGTTTTGTCCCATATCCTCCAAGTGCTACAGGCATGATACACTTTCCAGATGATGACCCAGACACTTGGAGAAGCCGTGCAAGCGAGTGGAGAAGAGAAGCTGAGCCATTGGAGAGCAGGAGGGCCAGTTGACAAACCTCCTGCTTAGGGCTTGCTCTTTGCCACTTGGATGTAGATTGCTGGGTACAGGTTTCCTTTTCCTTACTTTTCCTCTCCAGTGTTGGAGCCTCAGAGATGCACTGACCCATGGGCCATAAAAGTCTCAAGGCCAGGGCCTGGGCCTGAATAGTCTGTAGTGTTCTCAGCCCGACCCTGTGCTGGTTCTAAGTGAACAATAAATGACTGAAGGAGAGGGTGAATGAGATAAGGAGGGCTCCACCCTACCCTGCCTCACTTCTGTGGTTTCCCTAAGGCACCAGGCATGTTGTGGCTTTTTTTTTTTTAAGCTCACATTGATAAGGACCTGACACAACTCTCCTGAGCACATGCCCATGCCTGCCACAATGCTGAGTATAGCAAAGCCCCCATAGGCAAGACCGTAAGTTTGTTGCCATTGGTTAGCTGGAGTCTGGACCTCATGTTTTAATTTTATTATCAGCAATACAGGCTCCCCCAAATATGCAGAGCCCAGGGATGGACACTGAGGGTGACAGGATTTTCTCTGTGCCAGCCTGTTACACCTACTCTCTATCCAGGATGGTGATTAGGGGACCTTCTGGGGACATGGGTTCTGCTGCTACAGTAAGAGTAAGGGAAGGTTTTGTGGAGGTGTGAGAACAGCCATGATGATGAATACCCCTGGGTCTGAGAATGAGGGGAGGCAGGGTCTTGAGGAAAGGGGATAGAGAAGGATCCTCCCTTTTGCAGCTTATTGGGACCGTGAGGTGCCTGAGCTGAGAAAGCCTTGGCTGCTGCTGTCTCTTTCCTTCTTCCAGCATCTTATTGTGAAGTTCAGGTGTTTGCAAACATTGAAGAACTGCATAGTAGAACCCACATAAGCTACCCTCTGGGCTCTCATTGCACTCTGCAGCCCGAGGATAACCTTGGCCTTCAGAAGAGGCTCCTGGTGAGAAGTTCCTCCAGATGGAAGACTCCTCTCTACAATTTGGCACAGACACCCAAGGATGGTGGAAGCACCTTCCCACACCACAGAGTGGCTCTTTGAAGTCCTTGGCTGGTAACAATGGTGTGGGCACCTTGCTTGAGCTTGGGAAACACCTGGTGCTAACTGCAGAGGTGACAAGTCATTCTGGTTTAACTGTTTCCTACCTCCCACAGATGTGAGGCTTTGTCTGTGACAGGTTCAAGTGTCCTGCTGATCTGGGACTTTGGAGAATGAGAACACGTAAGAGTCAGGGTTGGAATAACGTGGCTTCACAGCTAGTCTGGGTCAAGGGCTACACCCCTCATCTACCCCTGCACAAGGAGCAGCCCTAGCTGGGACAGAGCACGACAAAGGGAACAGGCACGTTTACTCCAGCCTCCTCTGTGTGGAGTTAAAGGACGATGGAGGCTGCACTTGGAAGAACTTTTTCCATTTATTTATTTTTTTTTGTGTGTACATGTTCATGTGTGTGAGTGTGCATATATGTTAGCAATTCGTGTGCAGGCCAGATGTTGACTGTCTTGGTTAGCTGTACTCCACCTTAAGTTTTGAGAGAAGGTTTACTGAAACCGAAGCCCAGTGATTGGCTGTGTTGGATGGTCAGCAAACCTAAGGGATCTTCCCACCTCCTACCTCCCGAGTGTTGCGATTTTTCACAGGCCACCAGGCTTTTTCCTGGGTCCTGGGGAATCCAACTTCAGGTTCTCAGGCTTGCACGGCAAGCACTTTACTCACTGATCCATCCTGAGCCACCTTCCCAGCCTCTGTATTTTCTCTTGAAGAAACAAATGGCTCTGTTCACTTAGGGAGGAGAAATGAAGGGGGTTCATAGTCTTTATGTATTTGGATGAGAGCATTGAAAAGCCCGAGGGCCTCGTGTTTTTGTGATAAACGCTATGCTGGCATGTCTTACTAGATAGATAACCTTGCGCATTGTCCAGTGGCTTTTCTTCCTGTTTCTTCATCTATGCAATGGGCATTAAGAGGCTCTCTTCCTTTTAAAGCTCTTGCAAGGTCCAGTGGAGAGAAGGCTGGTGCCATCTCACAAACAAGTCTCTTACTATCTATAACATCACCCCAGCAGTCTTGTTGGACAACACAGCTTCTTGGCTGGTATGTTCTGCTGCGAGTGTGGAATACAAATATGGTTATCTTTCAGGCCCTGATTCAGTCTAGAAATTTGGGGCTAAGTTGGGGACAGCATTAAATGTACATGATTATTGAGGTTCTGAAGTGCCCCTCTCACAGGTGACTAGGGACAGCACAGGAACATATTGAAAATCATTCTGTACCTCCCTCATGGGGCAGTAATCTTCTCCTGGTCCCCACCCCCTGGAGCGCAGCTACATTCTCAGGCTGCCTCACACTGCATTCACAAGGAGAAAAGATGAGGGCAGAGGGGATGCTTGCTCCAGCAGCTCTGCCTTCAATAGTGGCTCTCACGACCCAGGTAAGTCTGTCTTCTGTCCCTGTGCCCTGCACAGTGAGCTAAGTTTCTGGCTTGGATGAGCCAAAGTTTGCACATAGCCTCATCTTGGCGCTTTGAGCTGGGGAAGATATCACATCTTATTTCTGTTCTTTCCATGCCTCTCTGTCTAGATCTTTTCATTCTCTGTGGCTCTTGGTTCCTGCCCTTATCTTCACCACCCACTCTTCTTCTCCCTCCTCTTCACTCCTCTTCACCTGGCAGGTGGCTCTTAAGGTCAATGTGGTTTGAATCGATTTTTTTGCTCCCCCATCCTAGGATAATCCTCTGTTCTCAGAATTCCTGGTGTCAATGTCAAATGTCCACTGTTGAAGTCAGGCGAGGAAGGCTTGAGTCCCTGAAACCTGGTCGGGGCTTTGAGTTCTACCCAGGTGACAGGAAAATGGGGACACAGGATAGATAAATTTCCTGGGGACATGGCATGTGCTAGCCAGTTCAGTTCTAAGGAAAGCGGAACAGCTGGTCACCTAACAGACCTATGTCCAGGTGGCAATCCCTGCAGCTGCTACTCGGTCTGGCTGCACTTCTCAAAAAAGTGAGCTAGTGTTGTTGACTCTTGGAACCCCGGGCTCCTCACTGGCTGGTAGTGGGTGCATCTGTTCTAGTCTACTGCACACCGTGGTGTCAACAGTGAAAGCAAAGCTCACATTTTCCCCTCTCTGCCTGAGTGATGAGTCTAGTCACAAATACTCAGCCCCCACCAGAAGCCAGTTCACCCCATGGTCATCGGTGACAACAGGCAGGCCATGAGTGCTCCCAGAGGGGTAAGGCATTCCTCCTGATCAGTGCTCTCCAAAGTCCCTGGTGCCAGTATTAAAAACAAAACCACCTTGCACTGTTGAGATCAGGCAAGGAGAACTTGAGCCTGAATCTGGGAAGGTTTTTGGAGCCTCACCCACTCAGTGTATGTCCCTAACTATTGATAAGGTGGCTCTTATGGCCCCACCCCTCATCAGTTCACCTCAACTGTATGTTGATGACTTTCTAATTGTTTTTACTATTGTCTGAGACAGTGTCAACTCATGCTGGACATCAGTGTCCTGTGGGAACTTAAATAACAGTGGCAACCATTTAAGGATCCATGATAACAGAGAGAGGGTTGTGTGTACTGGGTTTTTGTTTGATTGTTGAGAGAGAGAGAGAGAGAGAGAGAGAGAGAGAGAGAGAGAGAGAGAGAGAGAGAGCAGAGAGAGAGAGAGAGAGAGAGAGAGAGAGAGAGAGAGAGAGAGAGCACTCAACAGGATCACACACACAATTGTGGAGACAGAATTTCTCACGTGCCTTGAATTCACCAGTAAGCTAGGGTGGCTGGCCTGTGGGCTTCAGGAATCCCCCACGCTGTCTCCCCAGCACTGTATCACCATGAGCCTGTATCACCATGCTTTTTTAGATAAGATCTGAGGGTCAAACTCAGGTCCTCTCACTGAGCTATCACTACAACTTGACACTAGTGTTTTTGAAGGTTCCTCAGTTGGTTCTTGTGTCTGTCACTCATTGCCTGAACCTCCTGAGGGAGGAGTGCTGTTTTGGCACCAGAAACAAAGACCCCTTTTTCCTGCTCTTCAGTCCTCCCAGAGAACATGGGCAGTGGCAGTGGGAACAGGTCCTGGGGGCTTTTGGAGTTTGGACCAGAGCAATGGGAAGATGGGAACAATGATCTGGATGTGCTGAAGTCTACAGAAGCAGAGTCTCAGAACATGCAGGAAGGAGATGATGGCATTTGGAGTGGTGAGGTTGGGGCAAGATAGGCAGAGCTGTTTCCTCACCCAGGCCTCGGAGACAGTGATTTTCTGTGGAGTTCTACTAATTACCACTGTCATGACTGTCCGTGTCTTCTCTTTTGCCTACACTGTATTGAGTGGGCTCCTGTCCTTTTAGAGAAGTTGTTCTGACTAAGCCCTGAGCCTGGCGCTGTGCCTTATGCTGGGCATGGAGCTGTCCCTGTTTGCTGAGTGGGTGACCAAACTCATTAGACCAGTTCATTGGTTAATTGGTTAATAGCAAAAGCCTCAAAGCAGGTGGTCCTGAACTTGCCCCTCGGGGGTGGGCAGTGGAGCTGGCAAGATTGATAAGGGGACAGGTATTTCATGAAAGCGATTGACACTGCAGGGGCAGCAGGGTGGTACTGGGAAGTCCTATAGCCAAAGAATTATTTCTGGAGCATATTCAATATGGGGCTTTTTTGATATGTTGATTTACTTTTTTATTCATTTGGTTATTGAGCCATTGTCTCAATCTAGGCTATCCTCAAATATGAGGCCCTCTTGCCTATGAGTGCTGGCCTATGTGTAACACCAGCGCTATCTTTGTTTCATTTTGGGGGAAAGATCTATTAATGTTCTGTAAATCCAGAATTCTGGGGAGTCATTTTGGGGTTGTGGCAGGTGCCAGGGTTTGGAGTTCAAATGTATTATTTTCCCATGGGGTCTACAAAATGGCTTGTCAGTTCTGTGGGCTCCTCTTTCATAATGCCTGCCCCATGTGGTGGTTAATGCTGTGGTAAGACCACCTCATCCTGGGCTCAGTGACATTCTTTAAGTCACTGGAACCACTCACAAGGCCACAATGATTGAATGGAATGACAAACAGTTAAGTCATCAGAAGGTGCGTCTTCCTTCTCAAATGTGGGGGTATCCATCCAGGCACCTTCTACTCATCTTCTAGTTTCCTTTCTGCGTCTCACTCAAAGACCCTAGAACTTAGCTCCTTCTGGCTACAGCAGGCCACTTCAGGACTGACTCCTGACCTCTCCCCCAGTTTCTACAATAGACAATGCTCATTGATGTGCTTCCTCCAAGCCATGGCTGCACCAACTTCACCCATAAGCACAGTGGGAACCTCACCAGGTACTGTGTGTCCATAAAGGATGACTGAGTACAGGCACAGGCCTCCAAGGCTTGCTGATGATTTCACACCAGTCTGGACAGACACTGTCTGTCCTGCCTACTTCTTCCCCACCTAACCCGATGTGACTTCATATAGACACGCTTACCAGAGCCGAGAGGCTTCTTTCTGCCCTGCTTCTCTCCCTGAATTCTCAAATCTTAGTTTTCAGGGCCTTGCTTACTGGACCAGGACCCCTGCTTTGCCCCATGATGGTTAATGTCCATTGTCAACTTGATGGGATCTAGACTCATCTAGGAGTCATATCTCCAGGCACGTCTGTATCTAGATTGTGTTAATCCAGGAGGGAAGATTCATCCTACATGAGGGTAGCACCATTTCTTTTGCTGGGACCCTGTACTGAATAAAAAAAGTGGAAGACAGCTGGGCATCAGCATTCCTCTTTCTCTGCTTCCTGACTGCTCTCACGGTGGGACCAGCTGTGTCTTGCTCGTGCCACCGTGCCTTCTTCACAGTGATGGACTACCCTCAACCTGTGAGCAGAAACAAGTCTTTCCTTCCTGAAGTTGCTTTTTGTCAGCTGTTTTGTCATAGCAATGAAACCAATATAGCTCCCAAGCTAAGTGCCTGACTTAGGGTTTCTATTGCTGTGAAGAGACACCGTGACCAAGGTAAATCTCATCAAGAAAAACATTTAGTTGGAGTGGCTTGCTTACAATTCAGAGGTTCAGTCCATTAATGGTGGGACATGGTGGCATGCAGCCAGACATGGTGCTGGAGAAGTAGCTGAGAGTTCTACATCTTGCAGGCAACAGGAAGTCAACTGTGACACTGGGAGTAGCTTGTGAATAGGAGACTTCTAAGCTTGCCTCCACGGTGACGCACTTCCTCCAACAAGACCACACCTACTCCAAAAAGGCTACATCCACTAGTGATACTTCTTTTGGGGGCCAGCTCCTTTTAAACCACCACAGAGCCTGCCCCAAGCTTCTATATAGATTGCTGGTCTCCAGGGTCTAAGCCAGGTATCCATCTGGCCACACACTTGCTACCAATACTCACCTCCTACACACCGTCTCCCTTGCTCACTGACCCTCCCTGTCCAGCCTGTGGGGTATACCAGATCTCCAGAGCTCTGTGGCAGCCTGCCCATCTCAGCATCAGCTTGGAGCTAAGCTTCTGCCTGCTGAATGCTCTGTTTGCACATATTCCAGGCCCTGGGAGGCAGGACCACACAGCGGGTATAGAGTGTCACACCAACATCTTTTCAGTCTATCACTGTGCCTTAACCAGCCTGACCTTAACCTTCCCACCGGTCACTTCTCTAGATGTTCAGTGAATAAGGCCCAAGCTTCCACCTGAAGGTGTCTGTTCTTTAGTTTCGGTCAAAGACCCAGATGAGAAATGACCCTTGCCATGGGTATTTATTAGTTGCAGCTATAATTATAATAATACCAAGGACTTTAAATGACCCAAATTATTCCTCAAAAGAAGGCTGTCTTAAAAGCCCTTAGCACACCCATATGGTGTACTGTGCAGCTGTTTTTAAAAAAGTCGTTCCATAAAGAACAATCACCATGGAGTAAGAAAAACAAGGTGTGGAAGAGTGGTTACAGCATATGGAAACTTGTTAGCAATTATGCACACTTGTACATGTCTGATCTGTATGCTCGCTGAGAGAATGCATAGGGCATTAATGATAATGGGCACCCATAGGAAGTCAGAGACAGGTGGCAAGGACTAGCTTCACTATACACCGTTTGTCTCATGAATGTTCAGTTGTGGGATTATACCACTAACTGACTAATTTAAAATATGCCAGGTAGTGGCTGTTTGTGAGCTTCTCTGACTGTCTGTCTGGCCTCCAGACTCAAGTGCCACTGGGTACAGTCAGGATACTTGACACTCAGACTCTGTCAAGGTGTCTCCTGAGTGTGGTCTTCCCGGAGGGCCAGCAAGAATTGCTAACTGGGACAGTGACTTAGCTCTTAAGGTCATCTTTGTATCCCTGCTGATGTTACGCAAGCCACTCATACTTTTGTTCATTTCAACTAATGAGGCAGTCTAGTGTCTCATCGCCAATTTCTTTCTTTCTTTGTCCAGGCTACCAGGTAAGCCCTTTCACATAATTATTCCCCTCTCCTCGTCTGCTCCCACACAGTGTGGCTCATCAGGAACTCTACCCCCCCTCCCCAGTTTCCCACAGATCTGACCAGAGGAAGAGAGATTCTGGGTGGCAACCAGTGTGGCCAGAGGGCAAAGAAGATCTTCTTGGGAGAACAGGCTTGGGACAAGGGGATACTGGGCAGTTTGCAAACACTGCCTGTGGCCAGATTCTTCCAAACGATTTCATCAATGTCTGGAGTTTACCTAACAGCCCAGGAGGCATTTAGACAAGTTGATTACATTTTATGCCTGCAGTTGGAAATGTTCGAGTAGGTTTCTCTGCATTTCTACAAGGATTTTGGGAATCCCAGTGAAGGCTGATACAAATTCATCCATCCACTTTTCTAAAAGTAGTTTCAAAAAGGTTTTATTTTAAGATATGAGTTGGATTTTCCAGTGTGAAGAAAGTCAAAGATCAACTGGGAGATGTCTTCCAGAAAATGATTATCTCATTTTGTGGAGGAAAGCCGTTGCCTTAGCCCAGGAGGTTAGCAAAGCTTATTCTCTAAAGCAGAAATCACTGGACCTAACAATCAGCCTGGATGTCCATTGAGCCTATTAATC
The DNA here is from genome assembly GCF_003668045.3 of Cricetulus griseus. Lineage (NCBI taxonomy): Eukaryota > Metazoa > Chordata > Mammalia > Rodentia > Cricetidae > Cricetulus > Cricetulus griseus. The sequence goes on along the minus strand of NC_048597.1, from coordinate 199,269,054 downwards.
TAGGAGGTCTGGTTCAAGTTCTGACCTTGGCATTTGGCATCGAGAACTCAGAGCTGGGCACCCCAGCACAGACTCCACAGGTAGTTTTTGGCACTGCACTGAGGCATAGCTTTCAGCAGTGTGTCACAGGATTGGGTGAGAATGAAGGGGAGCCTTATTGTTCCCCTAATTCTAGCCTTTACCAATGCTCACTTCTGGTGGTGTAGTGCTAGGGACCAAGCAGTGGGCCTTCAGCAGCTGCCTTCCCTTTTCAGGGACAACTTATTAAGAGTCTTGGGAGCTTCCAGGGTTAAGGCTCCTGACATGGGTGACCTGGGTTACTGCTTCACTGAGCAAAGGTTTGGTTGTCAAAATAGAAAGAGCGGAAGGGGTAATTTCTACAGTGCACAGTCTATACCCTCTTGGTTGTTCCATAGATTCCTATACTGTATCCAGCTTAACACAGTGATGGGGACACTGTGGCCCAGAGGACTTGAAACCCATCCTAAACTAGGGGGTGTTAGAAACAGAGTTTACAGCTAGGCTGAGAGTCCCTAATGCTGCCTCTCCTGAGATGCTGGGAACTCCTCCATGTTCAAGGCTAGGGACAGGAAATTAAGGCTTCGTGTTGGAGGGGCTATGAATTCCCCTCTGGGGAAAAGATGTGGGGGTGTCTGGGCCTCCCTGAATGTTCCCTGCGTGACAATGGCTCTCATGGGAGCCTTTGGGCATTGCCAGTGTTCTGGGCCTCTGTCACGTTCACAAATCACTGGGGCTACTGCATATACATCAGGGGACTAAATTGTGTTCTTGGCTGTGTGCACAACACACCAGTTCCAGGCTCTTATAGATTCCAGTGAGTCAGGACTGTGGGGTATAGATGCCTGCCTTGTGGTTTCCCTTGATCACAGCAGAGTTGCAAGGTTTCCACTCAAGTGGAAAGCAAAGCCTCCTTCACAAAAGTTACTGAAGTGGCCATGACATATTTTTACTTGCTGTTAATTTTTTTCCCCTTGAGACAAGGTCTCTATCTACAATAGCTTTGGCTGGCCTCAGACTTGCAGGTATCCTCCTGCCTCTGTGTCCTGAATGTTGGGATGACAGTTATGTACTATTATACTATCATATCTAGAATATATGATGCTAAGGATCTGTTCAGGGCTTCATGTTTGGTAGGTTAACCAAGCCAGACCTCCAGCTCTGCCGTTAATTCTTTTTCACTTTTCTATTCTGATGGGCAGAGGATGCTAACAAGGTACCCATCCTATCTCTGTATTCTGTTTATGACTGGAGAGCTTAGCTTTGATAGTTAGACGTGGGCACCAGCTTCTGTAAAGACTTGTTCCATAACTTTGACCAAGAGAAGTATTTTTCCATTTTGAAAATGGGTTAACATGGGCAATGGTGGCTCATGCCTTTAATCCCAGCACTTGGGAGGCAGAGGCAGGTTGTTCTATGTGAGTTAGAGGCCAGCCTGATCTACAGAATAAGTTTCAGGATAGCCAGGGCTACACTGTGAAACCCTGTCTGGAACAACATAACATAACATAACATAACATAACATAACATAACATAACATACAAAAAACCAACCAAACCCCCAAAAATGTGTTAACAGTGACAACCTTTTAAAGCTGCTGACACCATTAAGCGAAGTACATAGTCACACTCCGCGGTGCAATGGCTGGTACTTATTGTTCTTATTCAGTATTTCTGCTATATTGTTTTAAAACACCACACCACAAACTATATTTTAAACGGGGTGGGTGGTTCATGCCTGTAATCCCAGCTGCTTGATAGCCTAAGGCAGGAACATTGAGAGAAAACTGGGTAATGTAGCAAAAGTGTGTGTGTGTGTGTGTGTGTGTGTGTGTGTGTGTGTGTTTAAGCAACAGCAATAACAACAGGGTAGATGTATAGCTCAGTGGTAGAGCACTTGCTGAGCACGCACAAGGGCCTCGGTTCAATTCCCACCTCTGAAAATAAAGAGAAAAAGTATAGACATTTTAATGTACATTTAGAACATGCCAGAGCTGAGCTGAAGGGCATTTGGTAATAACTTGTAGTGAAGGTCAAACGTTTTAAAGCATTAATATAGATGAGTTTTTATGTGGAAGCCCAATTAATATATAAAACAGTTAAAAGCAGACTGCTTTGACTGATGTTGGGGTATGGCCCTCAGGGCTCCTCAGAATGAGGAAGAAGAACCACAGATGAGGAGTCAAATGACCCATCTGCAAGGATGGTGGGAGAGAAGCTTCAACTCTGCTGTCACATGGTGTTGGCACGTCCTCTGGGCTCCCCATCCTTGTCTGTGAAGCTGGAACAGCAGTACCTGGCTGGCAGTCTGAGCTCACACCCTGCTGCTGGCTGCTCTCAGAGCACACAGAGAATGGGCTAACAAGCCAAGCCAGGTTGTGAAAGAGTCTAATGGCAGGCTGACCTGAAGGCACCACACAGGGTCTATCCAGCTGGCACAGTTCTCTGTCTTCTCCTGCTGTGCATCTGTCCAGGACATCACCTCATTCCCCGGGCTCTAGGTAACAGGGAGGACACCTGCCAAGCATCTGACCATGGCCTTTAGTTGGGCCTATGCCTTTCTGCACAAATTCCTGCTTTTGTCCCAGTCTCTATAGGGTCACAGTCTCTATAATGAGCATTCTCTTCACAACAGACCAAACCCTTTCCTGCCCGCAGCATCTGTCACGTGACCTCTTGAGACAGCATCATTTCTCACTGTCATACGCCTGACACCCCGTCTCCTTAGTTTGCTATATGCTCATAACCAATGTCCTCGGGCATAATGTAGACGTCAGATTTTATCCCCACCTCTCCATCTCATCCAGTTCCTGCAAGTCCTCAGTTAGGGTCTCTTTATATTCTATCATAGATTTCCTTCCCTCCCTCCTTCCTTCCTTCCTTCCTTCCTACCTTCCTTCCTTCCTTCCTTCCTTCCTTCCTTCCTTCCTTCCTTCCTTCCTTCCTTCCTTTTTTGACTCTACATCTGTGACCTGAGCACTTACTTGTTGTCTGGCACTGTCTTGGCATCTGGATTTAGTGAGGGAAATGGGTCCATCTCCAAGCTACCAGATGAGTACAGGAAATAACCATGGACTGTGGCTACACATACGAGTGAGAAAGGAGCTAGAAACACCACAGTTCTGGAGCTGGGGCTGTACTGCATCCTGGACAGTGGAGAGGGGAATACTCTTCTGAGAGGTCACTTCTAGGCTAAGAGCTGCCAGAGGACCACATCCCACAGGTATGGGCCTGGGTGAAGATCACCATATCAGAGGGAAGAGCTGCTTCCAGTGCCTTGAGAGAGGGAAGAAGGGCTTTGGAGGATGAGGGGTTGGGACCCGAGCAAGAAAGAGAAGGAAAAGGGGTGATGAGACTGGATTAGAGGGGTCGGCAGGCTTGTTCTCCAGGGATTGTCTAGGCAATGACTGGCAGAAGGAAGAGCTTGAGTGCACTCTGGGTAAGAAAAGTCCAGGCAATGGATGTAGCAGATACCAAACCCTACCATAATACCACACCTTATAAACATATACAAATAGCATGTGTTATGTGTCAATCAAAAAGGTTAAAAGTGACAGAAGTACAAAAATAAGAACAGCAGGACTGCTTGTTCTCTAGAGGGGGAACTGGAAGGGAGTGAGGTGGACAGAGATGAGATGACGCAGAGTTTTTAACCAATGAGGAGCTGGTGAGAGAGTCCTCTGGGGGATCTTTGGGAGGGAGCAAGGGTTTCTCGCCCTTGGCAGCTACTGTGTGGAACAAAGCTCCTTGAGTGCTTGGGGTGTACCATTCTCTCCTCTGCACCCGTGGAAATCTGACTCTGGCTTAGTGTGGAGGGCCAAGCCAGGCAAATCAGCAGCAGTGAGATTTCCAGCTTAGGCTTACATACCATCTATCCCTGACCCTTACACTACTGCCAGCAAGCATGTACAGGAAGCAGAGCCTTCTTTGTGGAATTCCTGTGAGAGGCACCCTCAGGGAGCCTCTTCAACCTTATTTTTGCTGAGAGGTAGGGTGGGTAAATCAGCGCGCCACACAGTGACTCCAGAGCCAGTGACCACACGTGTTAGCACCCCAGATCAGCCTTGCCACCTTCCTGCAGGTAGATACTCTGATTCCCTGCCCTCCATCCCTGGTTTGCTTGGATCACCGGAAGCTGTGTGTGAAGGGCGTTGCCTTTAGAGCAGCATCATTCTCCCACACTTTGGCTTGCATTTTCCTGGCTAGTGGGGGAGTTGAACAGATTCCAGCTCTGGAGGGTGGTAAGGCTGGTATAGCTGCAGAGAGGGGAAGCTAGAGGGGTGAGTCTCATGTTTGCTGCTATGGTGAGTGGCCACTAAGGAGCCTGCCTCCTCACCTGTAAAACTAGTGCACTCAATTCCAGGCCAACCAGGAATGTTCCCTGGTTGGGACCTTGAGTAGCACTTCATTTAGGAAATAACACTGGCCTGGTAGAGGTGTTCAGAGGGGTTCCCAGCTCATGGAGCCCAAGCCTATATCAGGCTCAGAGGCATTGGCATTTGCTTGGATCCTTTCTCTCTCTAGGGAATCGGAAGGCACCTCTGCCCACATATGGCCCTTCCTGGTGGGAAGGAGTGCAGGAAGTACTGGGGTTGTCTTGACAAGACCTCTTACAGAGAATCTGGCAGTAGAAGTTTTATTTCAGGTAGTTTAGAAAAGCCACTATGGATGACTCTATTCAGAAGTAGAGTTTGGAGCCCCCAGGACCAATCTCTATGTTGACACCAGGCTCCAAGTTCATATCACCCAGGCCTTGGGGTGTAGCTTCAGGGATAGGAGGAAAGGAAGTCAGGGCTGAGTAGGTAAAGCCCGGGCCTGGGTTAGGGAGTGAGGGAGAGGGTACCCTGTAGCAGCCAAAGGGGGTGGAGGACAAGGTGTATCTATCTCATTTCAGGAGACCCTGGGGTCCCAGGCCAGAGCCGGTATGGGACAAAATACTCTTGCTTTAAACATAGTCAGGCCAATCTGGGTACAGCTGGGTGAGATGACATCAGATCAACCTGGGCTCTCAGAACACCTTGCAATCCAAGTAGTTCAAGGTCTTCACAGGGTATGGTGTACCTCCTTATTTGTGTTTATTTTCCCCAGGATCCCAACATCTGTGATCATCATCGTCTTAGGCCTAGTGCCCAGCACTCAGTCAGTCCTCAGGACATGACTATGGATGTAACATATGGCATTCTAAACATGTGCAGCTTAAAAAGCACTTTCTGTGCATCTGCTATGTGCTTGGTCCACAACCCTGGCGTGGCGGTTCCCAGTTCAGACTCGGTCTCCATTCGTATGGGCTTAGATTTGGGTAAAAATGAAGCCCCCTTAAAACTAACTTCCATCAAATATCAGCTAATCCTGCCAACTGGTTGCATTTCGTAGGCTCATTTATTTGGGCGCTTGGCCACATGCCTGGTAAATATGAAGTCAAGGGTTTGTTTTAGGTCCAAACTTGGTCCCTGAGTGGCTGGTAAAGACCGCCTGGCTCCTTAGTTTATTTCATGGGGGTGTCAATGCCTGAGAGAAACACAGAAGCAGCTGTGGGGGGTCACAGATTTTACTCAAAGGTTGGGGGGATGATCATGAATTTTGTTCACAGGAATGGGTCAAGGCAGTGGGAACTATGATTCCATAGCTGCCAAACTTACTCTGGAGCTGGAGGGACCTTGGATGTGAGTGTGTGAGATAAAGCAGGAGTCTTTAACAGGGACCCACCAAGCTGGGTCACAGTGGATCATCACTCCCTGCTCTCACTTGCCTTCTTCTTTTAATGAGTCCCAGTGATTGAGCATTCTGGGAAATGGCCAGTGTGTGTGTGTGTGTGTGTGTGTGTGTGTGTGTGTGTGTGTGTGACATTAACTGGCCTGCACTCCCATCTGTCCCATGATCAGTATCCAAGAGGGCTGGCTAAGTTGGAATCAATGTGGGATCCTAGTTTGGGAATTTTTAGACACTGGGTGGATTCTAGGTCCTATTCTTCCAGACTCCTTTGATGTTGGGCAACTCCCTTTCCTCCTATGGTCCTCAATTTCTCAGCCTGAAAAAAAAATGGGAAGGGTGGATTGACCTAGTATAATTCTAATCCAACTAGGATCCCATTAAGTTGTACTGGGAGCATCTTTTCACACACACAGTTTGGCTTTGTGTTCCCAAAGCCCTAGGGAAGGTCAGTGGCATTTCCCTTTTGTACACAAAACATGTTCAGAGGACTTCTGTGTGTTAACTGAAGCCACACAGCCAAGAAGCCACTCAGCTGAGGTTCAGCTTCCAGCTTGCCAGTCTCCTCCTTCAGGGACTTGAGAGCAGATGCATGAACAGCCACCAACTTAGCTTCCAGGCTCCTGCCTTCCTTCCTACCCAGCAACTCAGCTCCCACTGTGATGTAGGGAGCTAGGGCACGGAGGGAGCCCTGGCTGAGGCTGGTGGTGCAGTCTACTGGTTGATGCAGGTGTGCTGTGGCTGAAGACAGAAAGTGAGCAAGAGAACTGGCAGCCTGGGTCTGCCTGTTCTAGTTGAGCCCAGGAGGCTCCATTTGGCTACAAGCGAAAAGGGGCTGCTGTTCGTCGCCATCTGGGGGCCTCTGCCTGGTCTCCTGATTGGTCATTCTCAGAGTCTTCCGTCTTCCCCCAAATTCCTGCACACACCTCTTAGCCCCCAGAAATTATCACCTAACACTGGGGAGCTGAGTGCAAGGTATTAAGACAGTACTGAAGGGACAGAGTGCAGGTCTCTGTCCTAATTAGGGAGGAGACTTCAAGGGAGGCTTTTTATCCCAGTCAGTTCAATTGCTACTATCCTGGATGCTTTTGAGAGCTCGGATGGTTGTCTTCTCAGAACCTTGGGCAGCTGTGACTCCTGCTATGACACCGGGCAAGAGAATCTCTGTCTCTCTCTCCTCCTGGGCCTCAGTGTTCCCATCAAGGCAATAGACAAGTGGCTGAGCCCCATGAATGTCAGGCCTTTCCCACTGATGACATTTTTGGATACACTGTCATGTACTTTTCCTTTCCTCCCAGAGACCAGGGACCAGATGCCTTGGGAGAGATATCAAGCTTAAAGATAGCTCTCTCTGTCTGAGTGTTCCCACCAGGCGGCTGCAGGTGCCCCTCCTCCCTCAATGCTCTTCCATCAGGTCCAGGCCCGCGGCAGATCGCGGCCTGGCCCTTTAGCTCTGTTTGGGTAACGCCAGCGAGAGATGGAAGGAGCGCAGCGCTACAGCGGCGACTGCAGCGGACGCGGCGGCGGCGCAGGGGGCGGGGGAGGAAAGAAGAGCCCACTTGTCCCATGGCTCCGCAGCAATCCTGGCCCTGGCCTCGGCGCTTCATAGTGGTCTTTAGAACCCTGGGGTTTGTTAGCGGGGCCAGAGCCAGCTGGGAGCACATCATCACTCGATCTCACAAAACGACTTCCCCCTCCCCAAGCCCCGCAGTCCCCCAACTCGGCTAGGCTAGCGCAGGTTATTCTTCGCCCCTAGCTGCGGGAAGCAGGGAACCACGACGCTCCGACGCCTGTCTCACCCTTTCGAAGCCTAAGTGCAAGGAATTCCAGGACTCAGGCAGAAGATCACAGCTATCAGTGTTGGGGTGGGGGTGGGGATGGGGGTAGGGGCACCATTTTGGGTCGGACGCTGATCAGATTCCTCGCCTGTGTTGGCCCTTTGAAGGATCCCATCTCCATCGGTATCTCCAAGTTTCAGCCTCCCTGTCCCCGCCCCCTACGGGGCTCACCCCGCCAAGGGCGGCTGCAGCTCCTAGCAGCGCCCAGCCCGCAGTCCCTGCCTCCTCTGCCCACCCTAGGGTCACCCTCCCGGTTCGGTCCAGCTAGTCCTTCCCGCGGAAGATGCTGAGAGCGCCCTAGATGCCTAGAGTAGAAGGGTCAAAGTTCGGTCACCAAAGCAGGGTGGAAGGCCCTGAACCCGCAGGGCCTCAACAGGGGCGCGGGAGGTCAGGACGCGGCGCTCCCTCACCTGTTTCTCCGCCGGCTCCTTAGCAGAGACCCCGGGCTTGGGGGAGGGCGCGCGGTCGCAGACACAGCCCTCCAGCAGGTAGAGCCCCGAGGGCCGAGAGCTTGAGTCGCTTTCGAAGTAGAAAAGCAGATTCTGCAGCAGCGCGAACCACTTGGTTTGCCATTTTGTGTTGTCCGAACTCCGCTTGCTCAGGTAGCCTTTGCGCGTGCCGTCCTTGCGCGCCAGCAATCCCAGGGACGCGACGTGGCCATCGTTCAGTCGGATCCCTTTCTGCATGGTGCTCGGAGGCCAGCGAGACCCCACGCGCTTACATCTTCCTCGCGCGGCACCCGGCAGCCCCTCGTCGGTGCGCGCCGCGCTGCCTCTCTCTGGCGCTCGCTGGATCGCTCCCTCTCGTTCCCCCACCCCACCCTCCTCAAGATCTACACTCCAGGACCTGGCGCTGAGCTGGGATTTCTTGAACCTAGATGGACCATTCCTTGCTGGAAGCTCTTCTCCTCTTGGTAGAGCCCCGGGGCCCCGGGAGATGTCGCTCGACCCTGCCCCGGCAAACTGAGGGACGGGCGGTCTGCGCGCTGGCTAGGGGCAGGCGGAGTCATGTGACGCCGATCCCTCGAAGAGCCGGTTTCAGCAGCGCGGACAGGGACACACGCACGCAGCCCCGCCGAGGCGCAGAGCCGCACGCAGGCTGCACCTTGGAGCCTCCTCCCCCTTCCTGGACACACACACACACACACACACACACACACACACACACACACACACACACACACACACCACACACACACACACACACACACACACACACACACACACACACACCTCGTCCTCTCTCCCTGTCTTCCTCTTCTCCACTTGGGGTGTTCTAAATCAAATCAGATCAATTTTCGTTCAATCCAATGGAACCCCGGAGACTCACCATCCCCGGAGTTTGCGTTCTTTGCGCACCGCCGCGGCGCACTCTAGACCTAGGGTAAGCCCCATTTGTCATTTTTCTCTCCTAAAGCCTCCACTCCCCTTCCTCCAGTAATTTATTTTTCTAATCCAAGGTGGATGGAGAAAGGTAGATGGCGAAAGGGATGGGATATGTTCTAGTTTTTGCATAACCGTTCGGGTCTCATGCCTTTCAGTTTTAAGTCCTATCCCCCACAGCTTCGCCGGCGATCTGAGAATACCGGGGTTAGGTTGGGAGGGTAGAGGTGACCGTTTATTTTATTCCATTTTGAGCGTTGCCATAATTACCGGCATCACCCGGTGAACCCTAAGGTCTGGCTGGCAAGCCGCTGCTGGGAGTTTTCAGCAAATACCCCTGAAGCCTGAAGGCGGGCTTCAAACGCAGGCGCCGGGGACCATGGGAGCCTTCAAATAGCTGCGCTGGCGCAATGATACCTTAATGATAGATTTTCCGTTCTTATTTTTAGCTCCCATTCGCCTACACAGTTACACGGCATTTATCCGAGAACGTCACAGCGCCCGCATGCTGCACCGGCAGAGCGCGCGGGCTGCCGGGCCAGCCTGGTGCTGGAGCGGGGAGCGCGCACCGCCGTCTGCCGCAGAGGGCAGCGGCCTCGCTGAGACCTGAGAACAGGAGCAGCGCCCAGCGCTGACAGTTTGCAGCCCGGACGGGTGTCCTGTCCGCGCAGCCCTCTGGAGGAAGAACACCATCTTTCCTCACAGAAGCCCTTCCCCCTTTAGAACACACACACACACACACACACACACACACACACACACACACACACACACACACACACACACACACACACACACACACACACACACACACACACACACACACACACACTCACACACACTCACACTCACACACACACACACACACTCACACACCATGGTGTGGGATGGAGCTGTCCCTGTCAGTTCAGGTCATAGTGGTCCAGGCTCGTGTTCCCCTGTGATGTTTCTTTTTCTTCCGCAGGTAAAGAAAAGAAAAAGGGCAGAGGGCTAAGCCCCTTCATGCAGCCTTGGCTTGCCCAAGAGAGATCTTGAAAAAAAAAAAAAACACCAAAAAACAAAACGAAATGTGATCCTTTTTTCTTGTTTTCTAACTTTCTTCTTTCTCTTCACTCTCTCTTCTCCCCCTTCCCACTAAGACCCTCTCGTCTTTTCAGGCAGGATCTTGTGACATAGCCCAGGCTGGCTTGAATTGATCCTCTCTCCTCGGTGTCCTGAGTGAAGACACACGTTTAATTTTCTCTGCCTTCTCTATGGAAGCAGAATGTCCAGGATTGTTTTTTTTTTTTCTTCATATAAATCCTGATTACTGTGCTAAGCACTTTGCTCAGTTAAGTCATTAGATCTCTCAAGCCTTCAGCAAAGGTTGGGCTTGGGTTCACTCTCCTCTGATTACTTTAACAGAAAGTGGCAGAGGTGGGATTTGAACCAGGTTGGGGCATATGTAGAGTAGGGTTTAGGGTTGCATTGAGATTGGAGTTCATCCCACAAAGGAGCAGGATAGAGAGAGAGGGCATCTCCAGGTGAGTTAGAGTCAAGGTTTGGCCTGCATTGAGGTTTGTGTGGCAGGCAGACCTGGGCTGCAGGTTTGTGGATGGGCAATGCACTTCCACAAATAATTTACCACAGGAGCTTGGAGACTCACTAATAGATGACAGGACCAGAGATGCTGCCTCAGGCACACGAATCAGAAAAATTCAATTCATAGCAGTGGCCTGAAAATAAATACATAAATAGCAATAACTTCCTTTTCATGCAGCCTCAGTGCTTTGCAGCTCACTTATCAGATGCTGGGGCACTCACGGGGGGTGGGGGTGGGGGGTGGGAGAGGATGGGATCCATCCATTTGTTCACTCACTCACACTGCTTATTCTGTTGGCTGGACCCTGGAGACACAATGATAAGAAAAATGTAGTCCCTGCCTTCCAGAGCTTGGCCTGGCTTAGGACCTCCTTTGCTGTGTGGCTCCTGGAATAGCCAGAGGAAAACCCTCTTTCTCTTGGGGCTCCAGAAGATGTGCTAATCAGAAGTGCCAGTCAGGATCAGAGTTGAGCCCATTTCAGAGGCTCTGAACTCTGGTGTACTTAAGAGATTTAAAGTCTGTGTTCAGGTCTTACTCTGGGCCAGTGAAGTCAGAGTCGCCGAGGGTGGACACACATATCCTACTTAAAAGCTTCCGGGAGATGCCAACATGGAGGTAGGACTAAGAACCTCTACAGCCTGGGCCCAAAAGACCCATGCACTGAGTCCTCCTGCCTTGGTCAGCACTGGAGCGGTGGAGTCACATGCTCTTGCTAATACCATGATCCTGGGATTTCCTAGTGAGCTAGACCATGCTGGAAGGGTGGCTCTGGTTCCTGCTGTGTTAGAGAGAGAAAAATGGTCCCAGTCCTGCCTGGCAATTTGATTACTCTTACTGTGTGAATATTGTTTTTTTCGAAATAGGCAGAAACCCGAGTCTCACCTTTGACCTTTTGACTAGAACCAAGCTCAAGTCTCTTGGAAGCCACTTTATAATGTTGGCTAAGGTGATACCATTCACGAGGTTGGTCCCTGCTTGGATGCTGTAAGAGGTGCCATGGAGAAGGTGGACAATGCTATGTAGCTATTTCTTCTGAATTGAAATATTCCTTCTTAGAGGGAGGAGGAAGGCTCATAAGACCCAAGAAGTTCAAGAACTGTTCTATTGTGAAGAGAAACCATGACCAAGACAACTCTTACAAAAGAATGCACTTGACTGGGGGGTGGATGGCTTACAGTTTCAGAGGGTCAATTCATTAGCATCATGGTGAGGAATATAGCAGTGTGAAGGCCGGCGTGATGCTGGAGGAGTAACTGAGAGCTCTGCATTCTGATCCATAGGAAGAGAAGAGAGGGAGAAAGAGAGGGGCGGGAGAGAGAGAGAAGGGGAGAGGGAGGGAGGGAGAGAGAGGGACTGGGCCTAGTGTGGGCTTTTAAAGCTTCAAAGCCCATCCCCAGTGACACACTTCCTCCAACAATGTCACACCTTCTACAACAGGGCCATAGTTTCTAATCTTTCCCAGTTTACCAACTAATGAGTAAGTATTGAGCCTGGGGTAGGGGGACCATTCTCATTCAAACCATCACAGCTCTGGAAGTTTAGACCTTAGAAGATTCCTCCCCAGGATTAGATGAGCAGTTACAACTGGTGGGGTGGGTGGTGGTACTGGAGGAGGAAATGTTTACCAGAGCTGCCAGCAAGTTGGGCAGAGAGCTCCAAGGATGCACCCATATTTGGGAGGTACTGTGGCTTAGGGATACAGCTGCCTTTGAGTAAACCCTGTAGTAAACCCAATAATCTCATTGGTTCACCAAGCCAGATTTGAGCAAAAGTCTTTGGTCTGTCATTGCTGCCCTATCTGTAGTAAATAAATATTAATTTATAACGTGCTTCCCACACCACCGCCAAAACTGCACAACACCTTGCATAGCTGGTAGAAATGGGTATAGCTGAAGATTAAACACACTATATATGGGGCAAGAATTTAGCCTCTCCTTCAGGAAAGGACAGAGGCTGACTAACCATAACTCATTTGGGCGCTGCCTTGATGTACTCCACCCTCCCAATAAGATTTTTGAGTATCGGTTAATAGTCTCATTTCCCAGTTGGAGAAACTGAGGCTCCCCACTGGATATGTGTGTGTGCATGCACTCACACACTTAGAGAATTTTTGCTTTTTTGGCAACATATTTAAAAAGAAAAAGGTAGTCTATACAGCTTTGAAAAAGAAACATAAAATTTATCGAGTCAGAGAACTTTTGGACATGTGTCCTTTGTCTGTGTGAGTTCCGATTCTATTTTCAGACTCCATTGATCACCTTGACCAGATACCTAGTGAGGAGTAAGGGGCCTACACTTTTAGTTTGTATTAGCCATGTTATTCTGTCTGCTTCTAAGAGTGATGACAGTTCTTTGTAAAATAAACAAAAAAAATAAGATCACACAAGGAATAAAGAGAACACCATCAAAGATTCTTCCTAAATTTTTTTTTTCTATAAAATCCTTTGCTCTTTTCAGATACAAACATATTCACCAAAATGGCTTTCTGTAGTATCTGGTATTTTATAGATATAATCACTTTCTTTATCTCCTCCATACTATGTGGAAATATTTCTTTCTACTCCTACACATTTAATCATCTTATTATGGACATTCGAGTTGGATTCAGTTCATTGCTTTTGGCAGTGAAGTATAATGGTTACGGTTGTATGTAAACCTCCAGTCTCAGGCTGAGTTCTTTAAAGTTGGGCTTCTGGGTGAGGGGATATACATTTGAACACTGGTGTGTATTGCTTCATTCCCAGTAGATTAGCTCTTAGTCTTACTTTGAGCCACCATCAGAGGAGGAGAAAGCCAGTTTCTTTACCCTATTATTAAAATATTGATGTTGCCCAGTTTCTTAAATATTAGCTCATAGAAGGCCCAAAAGTAACATCTCATATTGTATTAATTTTCATTTATTTTATTAATTTATTGAGTTTTAATTGCGTATAGCCAGGGAATTCTTTCTCTCTCTCTCTCTTTTTTGCTTATATTAAAAATTTTAAGTTTGGCTGAGCAGTGGTGGAGCATGCCTTTAATCCTAACACTCTGGAGGCAGAGGCAGGCGGATCTCTGTGAGTTGATACCAGTCTGGTCTACAAGAGCTAGTTCCACGACAGCCTCCAAAGCCACAGAGAAACCCTGTCTCAACACCCCCCCCCCCCAAATTTTAAGTTTGAAGATGAACTTATATTTTCTTGTAGATTTATCAGTATTTCATAAATGTATAGTCTGTGACTCCATGAATGATGCAATAACTTCCATAGTGTCTTGCTTGTCTTTTTCATCATTGTAGTCAAATAACACATGTACTTCTTAAACACCCGCTTCCCCGGTTTAGACAGGATCTCTTTGCATAGCTCTAGCTGTCCTGGTACTGGTTGTGTAGACCAGACTGGCCTCGATCTCACAGAGATCTGATTGCCTCTGCCTCCTGAGTGCTGGGATTTAAAGGTAAGCACTGTCACACCTGGGCGTTACATAAAGTAAAATCTTCATTTTATCAAGCTCCAGAAAAATTTTGACTGGAATTATATTGAAAATATCATAAGATAAATTCCCTTATAATGTGTTTTGTCTCTTTACCCAAAAGATGTTCATCACTCAAATTCTTTGTCCTTAATGTTTTGGCAGAATTTTTTACTTTCCTTTAAATATGATTTGCATATTTTATTGATTGACTTTTTTTTAGTGATTGCTATTGGAAACATGTCATTTTTACGTTTTGAACCTAATTAATTTTTGTGAGATGTGCCATGTTGTGCATGCTGGGCTCAAACTTGGAGACTTTCCCACCTCCACAGTAACTGAGATTACAGGCACATCCCAGCCACCTGGTTTCTGAAAAGTGAACACTGCTGGCATGAAAAGGAAGTTATTGCTATTTATGTATTTATTTTCAAGCCACTGCTATGAATTGAATTTTTCTGATTTTTTAAAAATTTTAGCTCATTTTTTAAAATTTGCTAGTTAAATGAGTGGAATATATTAATGTATTTCTTAACACTTAGGAACAATAGTATCTTTTAGACAAACCCCACGTAAACATGGAGGATTTTATATTATTAATTTATTTAGCTTATCTTTTCTTGAATCAATCTTGGTGACATAATTTCCAAGATCTTTTGTTCCCACTTTCCAATTTATTATATTCACTATAATTTTCTCCATTTGTGTCACTTTATTAAGATGCTGATTTTGTCTTCATGGAATTGGTCTCTTCTTATAAATATTTGACTTATATTATTAGTATGTTCAACCACTTACTGATTCTACTCTTTCCTAACTCATCAATACAGTCCCTATCTTTACTATATTATTTTTCCTTCTATCTCTTGAATGCATGGTTTATTTTATTTTCATGATTTCTTGTTTAAGTAACAATAGTGTTTAAGGCTGGATTTTTTTCTTGTATGAACTGATTCTGCCTCTTCCCCCAGATCCTATAGAATTATTACATAAAACAAATGCAATGGGATTGCTATATAAATCTCTTTCACTATTGTGAAAGAGTCAGAAATGAATTTATCCTTTAGGTGGATAGTTACCATATGACTTGTTTTTGGTGTGTAGGAGGGGACAGGGTCTTACTGCATGGACCTGTCTAGCCTAGAGCTTGCTTTGTAGAACAGGCTGGCCTTGCACTCACTGAGACCTGCCTGCCTCCACCTTCCTAGTGCTGGGATTAAGGGAAGACAGACACTTCGGTGCCTGGCCATCAAGTTGTAATCCAATGCCTTTTGCCTTTTCAAGCCGAGTTTTTGTTTGCTTTACTGATGTCTGGCTCTGTTGCATTTCATTCAGAGAATGTGTTCTGCATTATTTCACACATACTGAAATTAATGACTGCTTTTGTTGTGCTTTGCAGCCGGTCAGTTTTTGACTGTTCAGGGGATTCTGGGAAAGACACACATCAGGTTCTTTGGGTTTGGAGAATACACACATCTAGTAGCTCAGTTTGATAAGTTACAATACACATGGACAAAGCTCTAACTGGTTAACGTAGCTAGCTGCCAGCTGTGAGCAGAAGTGGCAGATGGACACGGGAACTCTGAGGGCATCTGGTGTTCTCCTTTAAGGCCACCAGTGTCCTGGTGGTAAAGGAACTTGACAGGGTCCTGAACTCAGTTGCAGACTAAGAAGCAAACATGGGGTAGACAAAAGAGCATCACCTTGCTCTTGTGTTCCCAAGCTCTGATCCCACTGGACTCAAACTTCCAATGGTCTAGCACATTACCAGCTGCAGTCTGCATGTCTTTTCTCAATTTAAGCACCGTTGTCATGGTACTAAGAGATGTTGAGCCATGGGGGCTCTGCTTTTTAAGCAGATTGATGTTATCAATGGGAGCAGGCTAATCATCACAGGCGTGGATCCCTGGGAAAGCAAGTAGATTTGACACGTTTCTCTGTCTCACATATGCTTTTTTGCTTTCATATCATGTTATGACCAACACAAAAGGCTTTCGCCAGATGCCAGGACATGGTATGCCCTTCTTAGTCTCTAGAACTAGGAGTTGAAATTCTGTTGTTTTTAAGTTTCCCACTCTGTGGCATTCTGTCATAGCAGCCAAGAGTGGACTAATTCATTCCCTTTACATCCACACAGCACAGTGACTTGGTGATAAGACCATCCAGTCCATCCAAAACCCAGAGCAAAGAATTCAGATGACTGAGCCAACTGTGTAACTCACAATAAAAGAAGAAAAAGTAAACACATCCTTGTGATCATAGTCAATACAGGACAGGGGGGAGTGCATTCATCAAATGCGGTGAGCTTGTGCAGGTGCTCCCACCTGCCACTGCAGGCTTAGCCCAAGTTCTTCTCCATTCAGCTCTGTGGCCCTGGTGTCTGGTCTCACTCTCTGGTCTTTCCTAGACAAAGGGCTTCCTTTGGATAAAGAAGAACATTTTCCTGGATGAAATGGGGAGAGAGGTTGGTGTTGCAACCTTCTTGCTTATCTCCCAGGACTGTCCTTAGGCTCTAAGCCCTGTTCTCCACCTTCCTGCTCAGGAAGACAGATTGATACTTAATAGCCCAGGGCAGTGTGATGACTTTTGTGTTTCCCTACTTCTAGTTCAAACCTTTTTTTTTTTTTTTTTTTTTTTTTTTTCAGATTCTTTTTATTTGAATTAGAAACAAGATTGTTTTACATAACAATCCAAGTTCCCTTCTACCTCCCATCCTCCCCTACCATCCCCCCCAAGTAAAACCCTATCTATCACATATCCTTTCTGCTCCCCCTGGATGGTGAGGCCTTCCATGGGGGGGGTCATCAGAGTCTGTCATATCCTTTGGGATAGGGCCTACGCCCACCCCAGTGTGTCTTGGCTCAGGGAGTATTCCTCTATGTGGAATGGGCTCCCTATGCTAGGGAGAAGTACTGAACTACTACAGGAGGTCCTGTAAGATTTCCGAGGTTTCCTCAGTGAAATCCATGTTCCTGGGGTCTGGATCAGTCCTACGCTGGTATTCCAGCTATCAGTCTGGGGAGCAAGAGTTCCCCGATGTTCAGGTCAACTATTTCTGTGGGTTTCAACAGCCTGGTCTGGACCACTTGGCTCTTCACCTGTCCTTCTCTGCAACTGGATTCCAGTTCAGTTCAGTGATTAGTTGTGGGTGTCTGCTTCTACTTCCACCAGCTGCTGGATGAGGGCTATATAAGTCAGTCATCAATCTCATTATCAGGGGAGTACATTTAACGTAGCCTCTCCTGTGTTGCTTAGATTGTCAGCTGGTGTCATCTTTGTAGATCTCCAGACATTTCCCTAGTGCCTGATTTCTCTGTAAACCTAAAATGCCTCCCTCTATTATGGTATCTCCATTCTTGTTATCTTCTATTCTTCCCCTGACTCAACCTTTCTGCTTCCTCATGTCCTCCTCTTCTCCCCTTCTCATTCTCATAGCTCCCTCCCTCTTCTTCCCATGCTCTCAATTTGCTCAGGGGATCTTGACCCTTTCTTCTTCTCCAGGGGACCATGCATGTCTCTCTTAGGTTCCTCCTTGGTTACTAGCTTCTCTGGCAATGTGGATTGTAGGCTGGTAATCCTTTACTCTAGGTCTAAAATCCAAATATGAGTGAGTACATATCATGTTTGCCTTTTTGTGATTGGGTTACCTCGCTCAGAATGGTTTCTTCTAGTTCCATTCATTTTCCTGCAAATTTCAAGATTCTATTGTTTTTTTTCCACTGAGTAGTATTCCATCATGTAAATGTGCCACATTTTCTCTATCCATTCTTTGGTTGAGGGGCATCTAGGCTGCTTCCAGTTTTTGGCTATTACAAATAGTGCTGCTATGAACATAGTTGAACAGATGTCCTTGTTGTATGAATGTGCTTCTTTTGGGTATATGCCTAAGAGTGGAATTGCTGGATCTTGTGGTAGACTGATTGCCGTTTTCTTGAGGAGTCGCCATACTGATTTCCAAAATGGCTGTACAAGTTGGCACTCCCACCAGCAGTGGAGGAGTGTTCCTCTTTCTCCACAACCTCTCCATCATAAACTGTCATTGGTGTTTTTGATTTTGGCCATTCTGACAGGAGTAAGATGGTATCTCAGAGTTGTTTTGATTTGCATTTCCCTGATGGCTAAGGATGTTGAACACTTTCTTAGGTGTCTTTCAGCCATTTTAGATTCCTCTATTGAGAATTGTCTATTTAGTTCTGTACCCCACTTTTTAATTGGATTGTTTGGTGTTTGGGGGACTAGCTTCTTGAGTTCTTTGTATATTTTGGAGATCAGCCCTCTGTCAGATGTGGGGTTGGTGAATATCTTTTCCCAGTCTGTGGGCTGCCGTTTTGTCTTGCTGACTGTCTCCTTTGCCTTACAGAAGCTTCTCAGTTTTAGGAGGTCCCATTTATCAATTGTTGATCTCAGTGTCTGAGATACTGGTGTAATGCTCAGGAAGTGGTCTCCTGTACCAATTAATTCAAGGGTATTTCCCACTTTGTCTTCTAATAGGGTTAGTGTGGCTGGGTTTATGTTAAGGTCTTTGATCCATTTTGACTTAAGTTTTGTGCATGGCGATAGGCTTGGGTCTATCTGTAGTCTTCTACACATCTGCATCCAGTTATGCCAGCACCATTTGTTGAAGATGTTCTCTTTGTTCCATTGATTAAATTTGGAATGTTTGCCAAAAATCAGGTGTTTGTAGGTGTGTGAGTTAATATCAGGGGTTTCAACTCTATTCCATTGGTCTACCTTCTATTTTTATGCCAGTACCAAGCTGTTTTCAGGACTATAGCTCTGTAATAGAGCTTGAAGTCAGGGATGGTGATGCCTCCAGAAGTTCCTTTATTGTACAGGGTTGTTTTGGCTATCCTGGGTCTTTTGTTTCTCCATATAAAGTTGAGAATTGTTCTTTCAAGGTCTGTGAAGAATTGTGTTGGGATTTTGATGGGGATTGCATTGAATCTGTAGATTGCTTTTGGCAAGATTGCCATTTTTACTATGTTGATCCTACCTATCCAAGAGCATGGGAGATCTTTCCATTTTCAGGTATCTTCTTTAATTTCTTTCTTTAGAGAGTCAAAATTCTTATGGTACAGGTCTTTCACTTTTTTGGTTAGTGTTACCCCAAGGTATTTTATGTTGTTTGTGGCAATTGTAAAGGGTGATGTTTCTCTGATTTCTTTCTCCACCAATGTGTCATCGGTATATAGTAGGGCTACAGATTTTTTGAGTTAATCTTGTATCCTGCCACTTTGCTGAAGGTGTTTATCAGCTGTAGGAGTTCCCTGGTAGAGTTTTTGGGTCACTTATGTAGACTATCATATCATCTGCAAATAGTGAGAGTTTGACTTCTTCCTTTCTGATTTGTATTCCCTTGATCTCCTTTTGTTGTCTTATTGCTCTAGCTAGAACTTCAAGGACAATATTGAAGAGGTATGGAGAGAGTGGACAGCCTTGTCTTGTCCCCGATTTTAGAGGAATTGCATTGAGTTTCTCTCCATTTAATTTGATGTTGGCTGTCGGCTTGCTGTATATTGCTTTTATTATGTTGAGGTATGTTCCTGTTATCCCTGATTTCTCCAAGACCTTTATCATGAAGGGGTATTGGATTTTTTCAAAGGCTTTTTTGGCATCTAGTGAGATGATCACGTGGTTTTTTCCTCAGTCTGTTTATATGGTGGATTACATTGATGGATTTTAGTATGTTGAACAATCCTTGCATCCTTGGGATGAAGCCTACTTGATCATGGTGGATGATTTCTCTGATGTGTTCTTGGATTCGATTTGCCAGTATTTTATTGAGAATTTTTGCATCAATGTTCATGAGTGATATTGGTCTGTAGTTCTCTTTCTTATTTGTGTCTTTGTGTGGCTTGGGTATCAAGGTTATTGAAGCCTCATAAAAAGAGTTTGGTAATGACCCTTCTGTTTCTATTGTGTGGAATACTTTGAGGAGAATTGGTATTAGCTGTTTCTTGAATTTCTGGTAGAATTCTGCACTGAAGCCATCTGGCCCTGGGCTTTTTTTTTTTGGTTGGGAGACTTCTGATGACTGTTTCTATTTCATTAGGGTTGTAGGTCTATTTAATTTGCTTATCTATTCTTCATTTAATTTTGGTAAGTGAAATCTGTCCAGAAAATTGTCCATTTCCTTTAGATTTTCCAATTTTGAGGAATATAGGTTTTCGAAATATGACCTGATGATTCTCTGGATTTCCTCTGTGTCTGTTGTGATGTCCCCCTTTTCATTGCTGATTTTATTAATTTGCATGTTCACTCTCTGCTGTTTGGATAAAGGTTTGTATATCTTGTTAATTTTCTCGAAGAACCAACTCTTCATTATATTGATTCTTTTTATTGTTCTCCTAGTTTCCATTTTATTGATTTCAGCCCTCAATTTGATTATTTCCTGGTGTCTGCTCCTCTGGGGTGTATTGGCTTCTTTGTGTTTGAAAGCTTTCAGTTGTGCTGTTAATTCTCTAGTGTGGTTATTCTCCTGTTTCTTCAAGTGGGTACTTAGAGCTATGAGCTTTCCTCTCAGCACTGCTTTCAAAGTGTCCCATAGGTTTGGGTACGTTGTGTCCGCATTCTCATTGAATTCTAGGAAATCTTTAATTTCTTTTTTTATTTCTTCTTCGACCCAGGAATTGCGCAATTGGGTGTTACTTAATTTCCATGAGTTTGTGGGTTTTCTGTAATTTGTGTTGTTGTTGAATTCTAACTTTAAAGCATGGTGATCTGATAAGATACAGGAGGTTACTTCAATTTTTTTTTGTACCTGTTGAGGTTTGCTATGTTGCCAAGTATGTGGTCGATTTTAGAGAGGGTTCCATATGGTGCTGAGAAGAAGGTAAATTGTTTTATATTTGGATGGATGGATTGTTCTATAGATATCTGTTAAGTCCAATTGGGCCATAACTTCTATTAGTTCCTTTGTTTCTTTGTTAAGTTTCTGTCTAGTGTTCCTGTCCAGAGGTGAGAGTGGGGTGTTGAAGTCTCCCACTATAAGTGTGTGCAGTCTTACGTGTGATTTGAGTTTTAGGAATGTTTCTTTTACAAACGTGGATGCCTTTGTATTTGGGGCATAAATGTTCAGAATTGAGACTTCATCCTGATGTATTTCTTCTGTGATGAGTAGGAAGTGACCACCTTCATCTCTTTTGATTGATTTTAGTTTAAAGTCCAATTTGTTGGCTATTAGGATTGCTACCCCTGCTTGTTTCTTGGGTCCATTTGCTTGGAAAATCTTTTCCCAACCTTTAATTCTTAGGTACCATCTGTCTTTGAAGTTGAGGTGTGTTTCTTATATGCAGCAGAAGGATGGGTTCTGTCTTCTTATCCGTTCTGCTAATCTGTGTCTTTTTATAGGAGAGTTAAGACCATTAATGTTGATAGATATTAATGACCATTGATTGTTCATTCTTGTTTGTTTTTGATTTGGTGATGGTGGCGAAATTATGTGTGGGATTCTATTCCTTTTTCCTTTTGGCTGTTGGTAAAGTGGGATTATCTATTGCCTATATTTTTCTGGTTGTAGTTAACTTCCATGGGTTGCAGTTTTCCTTCCAGAACTTTATGTAGGGCTGGATTGGTGGATGTGTATTGTTTGAATCTGGCTTTTCCATGGAATATCTTGTTTTCTCCATCTATATTGATTGAAAGCTTTGCTGAGTATAGTAGTCTGGGCTGGCATCATTGTCTCTTAGGGTAGGTAGAATATCTATCCAGGATCTTCTGGCTTTCAGAGTTTCCATGGAAAAGTCAGGTGTGATTCTGATATGTTTGCGTTTATAAGTTACTTGACCTTTTTCCTTTGCTGCTCTTAATATTTTCTCTTTATTCTGTATGTTTGATGTTTTGATTATTATTTGGTGAGGAGACTTTTTTTTTTGGTTCAGTCTATTTGGTGTTCTGTAGGCTTCTTGTATTTTCATTGGCATGTCTTTCTTTAGGTTGGGAAAGTTTTCTTCTATGATTTTGTTGAATATGTTTTCTGCACCTTTGAGTTGGATTTCTTCACCTTCTTCTATACCTATTATTCTTAGGTTTGGTCTTTTCACGGTATCCCATATTTCCTGGATATTTTGTGTTAGGGATTTGTTGGAATTAAGATTTTCTTTGGTTGATGATTCCATTTCTGCTAGTGTGTCTTCAACTCCTGAGATTCTCTCTTCCATCTCTTGTATTCTGTTGGTTATGCTTATGTCTGTAGTTCCTGATCATTTACTCAGCTTTTCTATTTCCAGCATTCCCTCAGATTGTGCTTTCTTTATTGTCTCTATTTCAGTTTTTAGGTCTTGAACTGTTTCCTTGAGAGGTTTGTTGATATCTTGTATTTTTTTTTGTGTGTGTGTGTGTGTGTGTTTTTTCATTTTTTTATTATTAATTCAAGTTAGGGAACAGACTTGTTTCACATGTAATTCCCCTCTCCCTCTCCCTCTCTCTCCCCTTACCCCCAGTCCTTCTCCCCCACCTCCAACCTACCCCCCACCCCATCCACCCACCACTCCCCAGGCAGGGTAGGGCCCCCAACTGGGGCTCCACCAAGTCCACCAAATCTTCCTGTGCTGGGCCTGGGACCCTCCCCATGTGTTCAGAGACAGAGTGCATCCCTTCAAGTGGGATGGGCTCTCGAAGTCCCCCACATACACCAGGGCAAAAAGCCAGTCCACCTCCGGAGGAGGCTCCCAGGAGTGCAGGGGCCTCCCCGATGGCATCCATGATAAGGGGGCTGGATTAGTCCCGTACTGGCCTCCCAAAGAGCATCTGGGGTTGACATGCTTTCCCTTTTTCAGGCCAACTGTTTCTGTGGGTTTCTCCAACCTGGTACAGACCCCTTCGTTCTTCATTCCTCCCTCTCTTCAACTAGGTTCCAGATTTCAGCTCAGTGTATTTCTGTGGATGTCTTGGTTTGTTTTTTCTTCCATTTCTTTAAGGGATTTTCTCATGTCCTCTTTGAGGTCCTCTATCATTTTCATGAGATGTTTTTAAGGTCATTTTCTTCTGGTTCATCTGCATTGTGATGTTCAGGTCTTGCTGGTGTATGGTTTCTAGTCTCCGGTGGTTTCATATTGGGTTTTCTGTTGTTGAATGTGCTTTTAAGTTGTCCTCTTCTCATCTTTTCTTCTGGTGGGTGTAGCAGGAGTCTCTTCCTCTCCTGGTAGGTGTGGGACCAAGGTTCCCTTCTGTAAATGCAAACAGATCCAATACTCTGATGTCTGTCCTCTTCTCGTGTATGGAGGTGGTACTGTTACTGGGGCCTTGGCAGTGTCCAGGTGTGTTGGATCCCGCTGCCGAGTTCGGAGCCAGTGAGCAGACCCCTGGCATCAGATATCTCTGAGCATGGCTGCTGAACCAGAATCAGAAACAGCCCCCCACCCCCCACTTGGGCTGGTGGATGGAGGCAGACCTGCCACCGGGGCCTCAGCAGTGTCCAGGTGTGTTGGATCCCTCTGCCAATTTCAGATCCAGTAAGCAGATCCCTGGTGTTAGAGTAGTTCAAATCTTTTTAAAATCATCTTTCATATACTGCCTTTTGGATTTGTTTGTATGTTTTTTGTTTGTTTTTTGAGACAGTGTTTCTCTGTGTAGCCCTTGCTAGCCTCAGACTGACTCTGTAGATCAGGCTGGCTTTGAATTTAGAGATCCACCTGCCTCTGCCTACGGAGTGCTGGGATCAAAGGTGTGTGGCATCACCACCTGGCTCATATACTGTTTTACTTACCCAGTTCCAGTGCTCTGTTTCTGGTTGGACCTTAACTTGTACGGAGC
This sequence comes from Cricetulus griseus, assembly GCF_003668045.3. Lineage (NCBI taxonomy): Eukaryota > Metazoa > Chordata > Mammalia > Rodentia > Cricetidae > Cricetulus > Cricetulus griseus. Next base: position 199,245,323 of record NC_048597.1, on the reverse strand, counting down.
TGGGGAGAAATTCACAGGTAATTCAGTTCCAAGTTCTTACCATTTGATTGCAACCCAAGGTTATAGGAAGTCATGGCTAGCTAGAGCTTCATCTAGGACCTCGGGGTTTCAGCCTGCCATTCTTGTCTTGCCATTGTTCACACTTTTGGATCAAATTCTGTTTCATATATAGGGTTGACTTATAAGCACAGAATAATATGAAAAATAATTCCAAGATTTGCCACCCCCTTTCACTGGAATCAGGCCCAGCTAATCTGATCTTTTGAATCACTTGAGGAGAGTGGGAGGGAGGGAGGGAGGCATATGTGCACGGTTTCTCATTTAGATTCAACAGTCTTTCTTCCTTATCTGTATTTTCTACTTTTTAAAATTAAAAAGTGACTAGTTTAAAAAAAAACAGAAATACTAAGACAGAGACATGCAAAGACCTTTGAGAAAATTTTTTTTGGTCAAAAACTTTTGGAGGGTTGTCGTGATGGCTCAGCAGCTAAAGGTGCATGCTGTCAAGCTAGAACAGCCTAAATTTGATCCTCAGAGCATGCTTCGTGGATGAAGAGAACCAACTCTCACCAGTTGTCCTCTCGCTTTCGAACATGTATTCCCCCCCTCCCCCATCCACATCGTGTGCTAGATCGTCAAGTCTAAACAGTCCGTGCAATGGTCCCCCACCCTACTGTGGGTCTGGCTTCTCTCCAGAGGTAAGAACAATAGCTTCTGATTATAGCCCTTGAGCTACTCTTAGAATGAAATTTAAAGTCACCTGAACGCTATTCAAGGCTCATCCATTTTCTGCTCTGCACCTTCTGTTGGATTCCTGCTGAGTGGTGTGGGGTCTCTCAGGCCACTCGGGTCTCTAGTGTTTGTGTATGCTGTCCCCTCTGCCCAGAGCAAGGTTCCCTCTCATCAGGCAGTGACCTTTCCCCGGCATCTCATCTCATCTCTCTTTGAATCTCTTTTCTCATGAGTGTGTTGCCACTTGGCTTTTTGACAACGAGGTCCCCGTGGTTTCGGTGGTTTGACCCGGGGCATCTTGAAAACAGTGTATCATAGAGACGTGGAGGTGGCGACTGGAGTTATCAAGACCTCTTATATGTGGATGCCCATTTGTTTCCCAAGAGCTGGGAAATTTTGTTATTATCATACTGAACAGATTTTTCTATGTCCCCCTTTTAATCTCTGTACTTTCTGCCCTTGGTCACTTTCTTTTAAAGTTTCATTTGTTTAATTGATGATTAGATGTAGCGTTTTCTCCATCCTGGGTATTTTTGCTCCCATTTGGTTATCTTCTCTATTTATACTGTACTCTTTATTTTCAGTATTTCAACTTTTTGTTTTGTTTTGTTTCCATTTCCGTGCTGGATTTCTTTCTCATCTACATTGCTGACTTTTCCATCCACATCCATGAGTTCCTTATCTACAATGTTGGCTTTCTTCTTTAGGTCCCGAATTGATTTCCTCATGTCTGTCACCTGCTTGAGGATTCACCTGAGGTCACTGATCACTTTTACAAGTCAACTTTTGAATTCTTCATCTGGCATTTGATCCATTTTATTCCCTAAGCAGTCAAGGAGCTACGATCTTTTGGAGGGCTCTTGGTATTTGGGTTTTTATGCTGGGTTCCTGTGATGCAGTTTGCACATATGTTGTACCTTCTGGTTCTCTTTTCTACTCATGGGCATGTGTGTGTGTGTGTGTGTGTGTGTGTGTGTGTGTGTGTGTGTGTATGTGTATAAACCTGCAGTTGACATCAGCAACCTTCCCTGATTGCTTTTTACCTTGTTCATCGAGGTAGGCTCTCTCAAATGAACACACTTTGCCAACATGGCTAGTTTGGCAAACTAACTTTCTCTAGGGATCCCCTGTCTTTGCCTTTAGAACACTAGAATTATAAATGGGCTGCCATATTCATTGAGCATTTACATGGGTCTGGGTGTCTGAACTCCGAGCCTCAGGCTTGTACGCTGTTTCTTTCTGTTGAGTCATCTCCCCAGCCCAAGCAGCCTACTTTTGATGCACCTCAGTTCCCAGTACCTCCTTTGGATGAGGTTTCTGCTTCATGTCTCCAGCTGGAGAGCTGTGTGGTTGGAACAGTATAGGGCTTACTTCACTTCACTATGTCACCCTTGCTGGGTAGGTAAAAAGCTGGGAAAAAAGCCAGGACAATCTCTGGAAGATGTCCGGGACTCCACTTGGCCTATGAGACCCAGGGTTCCCCCGGCCTTATTCCCTGATAGAGAGAGTTTCTGTCATTTCCTTTCCACAGGGATCAGCTCTGCAGTGAAAACAGGGTCCTTTCTTGGTACCTACTCTGCCTTCCAAGTCTCCCATCTTCCAGCACACAAACTGGATAATAGGGAAAATATGCCAAAGTACACAGCATCTGAAAATAGTGGTGAGGGTACTGGGAAAGGACTAAAATATTTGCTTATTTTTCTTTGATGATGATTGTGTTATTCCCCTCGTGCATTGTGTGTGTGTGTGTGTGTGTGTGTGTGTACATGAGGATGCCTATGGAGGCTAGAGACATCATATCCCCAGGAACTGGCATTGTGTGTGTGTGGGTGAGCTGCCACATTGGTGCTGGGAGTCCAACTTGAGTCCTTTGTAAGTGAATTATATACTATTAACTGCTAAGCTATCTCTCCAGCCCTAGACCTTTGCCTTATAAATATAATTTAAGATAGGCACTGTTTATCAAGCTGAGGATATACTTCTGAAATTTTCATTTTGAGAAAGATCTTTTCTTCAAACTAATAAAGTTAGGAATTTCATCAAATGTTTTTTCTTTATGTTGTTATTAAAATTTTAATTTCCTAACCTTATAAATATGGTAGGTTATAAATATGTCACATCATTAATATGGCTGATAAACTTTTGATGCTGAGCCAACATTAAAAGAAAAATCCTAAGCAACTCCTTTTAGTAATTACTGATGACAGCTGTTAAGTTCCATTAAAGTGGTAGATTTTGTCGTGAACAATCTTACCAATAATCCAATAAAATGGATGGGATAAAAATATGCCATTGCATATATCCTATATTCCAAGGAAAACAAAACAAAACAAACACAGATACTTGCTCCTGTAACAGCTTGGGAATCTGAGCTTCTTTGTCTACTGGGTACTTCTTCCAATCCGGTCACGTGTGCTTTGGAGATGCAGCTATGTCAGGGTGGAATTTTGCGTTATTAAGAGGACTTTTCTTCTTTGAATAAATGTATGAGTTCTTCACTGATAAAATCATAATGTAGAAAAATATTACAGAAGTCAAGAATAAAGGAATGGGGCACATACAGAAAAAAATCTTAAGACACTCGATTTAGTACCGGCATATATGTTGCTGAATTCTATGTATTAGTATTTTATTGAGGATTTAAAAATCTGTACTCATGAATCATATAGCTTATAGCACTTATTTATTTATTTATTTATTTATTTATTTATTTATTCTTTTTGAACTCCATTTGTCTGACTTTGCCATCCTGGTAATGTAGGTATCAGGGAATGGGTTGAGAAACTTTTCCTAATCTGTTTTCTAGAATAGATTGTGTAGAACAAATGCTAATTTTTCTTTAAACAATTAATGTGATATTGGAAGCTCTACTAACCCATAAAGGAAAAGAAGAAAAGAAAGGACATGCAGGCCAGGAGGGAAGAAAAAAAAAACTGTACCTATTTTCAGGTCACATGTTAAGCTATGTAGAAACATTCCAAGGAGTCTAAAAAGAAAAAAACAAAATACCGGAAGGATGAGGTCAGCAAGGAGGCAAGCCAAAGTATAAACACAAAAATCAATATTGCTTTATATAGTAGCAGTAGACACACAGAAACCAAAATTAAAAATACAAGAACTTGGGGAGATGTCTCATTTGTTAAAGTGCTTGCTGTGCAAGTGTAAGGACCTGGCTTCCTTTCCCAGCATGTGTGTGAAAGCTGGTGTAACAGTGCACACCTGTAATCCCTGTGCTGGGGAGGTAGATCTCTAGGACTTGCTCTCCAGCCAGTCTAGTCGAATTGGTGAGTGCTGGGTTTAGTAAGAGACTCTGTCTCAAAAAATAAAGGGCACAGTGCTTGAGGAATATACTCCCCATCAACCTCTGGTCTCCAAACACACACACACACACACACACACACACACACACACACACACAGAGAGAGAGAGAGAGAGAGAGAGAGAGAGAGAGACAGAGAGAGACAGAGAGAGAGAGACAGAGACAGAGACACACAGAGAGAAATGTGTGCACTCACCAAGTCAATATTATTTACAATTGCTCAAAATTGAAATTCTTAGGCATAACTGCAACAAAATACATAATAGACCTAAGCACCTCTATGTGTAGAAGTTGAATGAGGAAATAAAATACCTAAATAAATGAAGACTTATTATGTTCCTGGGTTTAAAATTTCAACTGGCTTAAGATGTCAGTTCTTACGGTTTTAAAGCAATTCCCATTAAAGTTGCAGCAACATTTTTTTTTTGTAGCATAGATAAGAGAGCTCTAAAGCATGAACCTAGAATAGCTGAAGGAATTCAAATAACAAAAAGGGTAAAGGTATCAGGAATCTATTCGGGTGTTACCTAGCTGTATGGAATTGGTAGAAGGATGGCCAGAGTGGTCAATGGAACTGAAGATGTAAGAGCCATTTAATAGGACAGCAGTTCTTTCAACAAGGGAACCAGAGCAATCAAATCTCCATGGGCAATTATATAAATCTCTGGCTAAATCTCCCTGTATGCAAAAATCAACTCAGAATGGATCCCAGACACAAATGTAGTGTGAAAACCACGAAGCAGAGCATTAAATCATTGGGACATAGGCCTGGAGAGTAAGTATGTACGATAATAGAAAGATGAGATCATCTACTAAAGAAAAATACCAGTGCATTAGACCTAGTGGAGATTAAAAATGACCTTGTCAAGAAGCAAAAGGATAGTTACGTATTGGGGACTATTGGGGGGGAGATATTTGTATGCTACATATCTTGAATCTGCATCTTGAATGTGACAAGTATGTTTGTAGATATTTATATGTATGTGTACATGCCACTCAAGACTCAGCAGGAAAAATATTCAATTAGAAATTAGACAAAACCAGAATGCATGGATGGCAAATGAGCATAAGACAAGATTGTTCAAAGTCACTAGCTGTTAAGAAAATAAACATTAAGGCCACGAGGAGCCACTACTTTGTACCTAAAGGAGATGGGGTGGGGGTGGTGGTAAAAGAGACAGTGCTAATTCTGGTGAGGATGCAGGCAACTGAAGAAGTTCTTACCCATCACTGGTGGGCATGTAAAATTGTACAGCTGCTCTGGGAGAGTTTGGCAGTTTCTTTCACAGCTGAGTGTGTGCTTACTCTGGGACCCCCTAAATCACACTTCTGGGCACTTACCCAGAGAAACGACAATTTATGTCCATATAAACTTGTACAGAAATGCCAATAACAGCTTTATCGCAGTAGACAAAAGTTGCAAGGAGCTTGAGTTATCTTTCAGTAGGCGAATGGCCAGACTCTGTGTGGTACATCCACACACTGGAAAACATTGCTGACCCCGAGAAGCTTTTGGGATGCTGTGCTGTGCAATAGAAACTGGTCTCCAAAGGCTAAATCTGACATGATTCCTTTGACAGAGTACTGTGTTTCCTGTTAGTTTAGGCTTCCCCCAGTGCACTGCAGAGCTCTTGCCTATCTAGGGCAAGCCAGCTCAGCACCCAGTGCCTCCACTTTAGTCAGTAATAGCTTGGCTCTGGGCATGGTGGCATATACCTGTAGCCTGTATTCCCATTACTTGAGAGATAGAGGCAGGAGGATCAGGAGTTCGAGGCTAGTCTCAGCTACCCTGTGAGTTTGAAGTCAGCCTAGGCTGGAAGAGACCCTGTCTCAAAACAGTAACAGTAAAAAAGCCAAGTCTCTCTCTCTCCATCACTGGTTGTAGAGCCCTCCTGGGTCTCTTCAAGGAGGAAAGGGAAGGATCATTTTGCTTTCTGCAGTGGTTCCTTTCAGAAGCTTGAGGTGTAATAAAGCCACATTCAAATTCGTCCCTGCAGTGACTGCCCTGTTCTGAAGGACAGGTGGACAGACTCCTGGCATTCATCGTACTTGGTGAACCAGGCCATCTTAGCAGTGTCTTTACACATAAACAAGGAATGTGCCCCTCAGGAAGCGCCGGACTTGGGCATAGGCCACACAGACAGCCTTGCTGCAGTGACGTCCTGACCTCTTGGCTGCTGCAGCTCTTTATGTAACAGCGCTCGATGCTCTGTGGGGCAGCTGGCTCTGAGGGATTTCTCATTTTCAGATATTTATGCCTTAAACCGAAAACCAAACACTGCTGGTTCTTGTCTCCCGTCTCCTCACGGCATCATTAGTAGCTTTCAGGAGCCTCGCTCTGTAAGTGAATCTGCCAGCTTGTCACTGGTGAGTTTTAAGTTCCCCATGACACTTGAAGAAATGCCCAGAATAGCTCCAGCCAGCCAGCCAAGCAGATCTGGGGAGACAGCGGCTCAGAAGCCTGCATTTATGGAGAGCTGTGGGGAGCTCATCCAGAAACCCCATAACAGTGTGCATCTTGCACTAAGGAGCTGATCACATAGCTTTGCTCCCAGCCCCTCGCTCAAGACAGAGCTCCTGGGGGAGGACAGTGAGCAGGCTGGCATTCTGCTACACAGGCTATGCTCAGGGGCTGGATTCACAGGGTGCACTCATTCCCATCATGGAATATTCCCATCCTGCCAAGGTCAAGGAAACTAGGTAGAAACCGGGTAAGAGTGGCTTAAGTGAAGCCATGCCAGAGAACATCATTACACCCATTTTACTCAACTGGTAACCCTTGTGTTATGCTCTTTGCTAGGGATGGGACAGCTATAAAGAATAAGGAAGCAGGACTAATGTTTTCATCTTATAGAAGCAACAGACTCTTAAGCAAATAGAGTGTTACACACGCAGGGCCACTATGGACAGTTCCGATATTTCATTGGGTAAGAGTGCTGAGCTTAAGAGGCAGATGGGTCTGAAATCTCATTGTTATTGGCACCATGCTGGGTCTGTGTGAGAGAGGGGTAACTTCTCTAATGGGGAAAACTTGTGTGGACACAAGTCTCAAGTATAACATTTTTTCTATTATTATTATTATTATTATTATTATTTGCAAATTCTTCCACATACTAATCACAGGTGGCTAACCTGATGTGAGCTCTTTACTGAAATAAATGCACACAGAGGTCTTTGCCATTGGGACTGGGCAGCTGCTGTATTCAGTAAAGTGCTTGCCTTGCAAGCATGAGGATCAGAGTTCAGCATTTAGAACCCAGGCAAAAGAGTTGGGAGATAGAGTCAGGAGGATTCCTGGGACGCCAGTGGTGTAGCCTACTCAGTGAGCTCCAGGCCAGTGGAAACAACAATGAAAAAAACAAAACACCAGTGTGGGTGGTATCTGAGGACTCACACCTGGGATCACCTTTGACTTCTACATACCTGCACAAACTTAGATGTGCACTGGGCACAGATATGTCTACGCATCCCCACATGAGCACACACACAGACACACATGTCTCTCTCTCCCTCTCTTTCTCTCTTGCTCGAGAAAATGGACAATCACACACAAAGACACACTGGCATGCACACATACATGCATGCACACATGTGCACATGGGAGGTGGGGGTGTGGGAGCTCTGCTTTGCAGAATGGCTGTGAACAGTAATGGTTTTGGGTGTTAGGCCAGCAAGTACAGATATTAATAAACAATAGCAGCTGAGTGTGTTGGTACAGCACTCTAGAGGTTGAGGCAGGAGGATTGCCAATTGGAAGCCAGGCTGGGATGGATAGGAAAGATAACATCCTGAAAACAAAAATGGAATAAAATAACAGCTTCTAGTATACTGAGCAAAAGGCGCCGGGTGTGGAGTCACACACAGAGAGATGCTTCACAGCACAGTGAAGGGGACATGCCACCTATTCAGCAGGGGTTAAAATGCCACCTTCTGCCACACAGCTGGACAAAGGCCCCTGACATTCAGCTTCTGAGACTTCTTGCTTTGCTAGAAAGAATCCACAGGCACTCATCACCAAGCTGTCTTACCAAGACAGTGACGAGCCCCATCCAGGCAGCTGGAGCGGGATTGCTATTTCAGTTGCTGACAATGTCAAACAGATGCTGGCAATGCTGTCAAATTGGACAAAAAGGACAGTACTCTGAGCTTAGGCAAGATTCTCTTATCTTTTTAAGGGGTACAAAAGAAAAAATAAAATTAATTAAAAAAATCCTGCAGGGTAGATCTGCATACTCATGGAGTAGCCATCAGGATTATGGCTGCGGAGTCTCAGAGAAGTTGATGATGACAAGCAAGGAATCTGGCTGTCAGGATGACAGAACAGAGGGAGGAGTAAGCCAGAGTTGCATGCACTGTAGTCTTTAAGCAGCATCCCACTGAGTTTTCCTAAGACCATGGGGGAGATGCTGCCACCCCTCCATAGGGAGAGAAGCTAGTCTCAGACAAGGCAACAATAAGTTATCAGGTGATGCAGTGACGAAGGTTAATGGCAGGCCCAGAGCCCAGGCTTGATCTCAAAAGCCAGGCCATTGCTCCAGAGACATCATGAGCCCCGGCCTTCAAGGAAGACTGTGTAACACAGTTAACATGGCCTGGCCTTCCCCCATATTATTTGGTTGTTACAATTTTCATTTGTGGTGTGAAGATCCAAATGCTGTTGCGTACTTTGCCCACCCTTGATGAGCCGAGCCCCCTCCAGGCCTTCTCTGAAGGCCATTGCCTTGCATTTCTCTCATGAAGACCACATGTTGGGAGAAGATTCCGTGGTGTTCTCAGTGGGTGTCAGCAAGGATTGAATGAAAGAATAAGCAAGTTGTGTGGAGAGCTCTCTGTTCCTATTAGCATTTCTGCATACGTAGTTTGGGGGTCATTGGCTCAAGAATGCAGAGAAATGACAGGTGCTACCAGGTATTGTGTATTCCATTGCCTTAATGAAGAGAACTTAGGGGCTATGGACCTATCATGATGGGATGCTTAGCATCCCTGGGGTCACTCACTGATTGGGCACTGGCTTGGGATGATGGCTGGATGTATCACTTCATCTTCACAGGATGGAGGCTGGTGGAAACTCCACTGTCACAGACCTGAATTGGTCTGGCAGTTGCACTATAATTTGGCTGTGTCTGCTGAGAGCAGCATAAGAAGTCTGATTTGGCTTCTGTTGTATGTCTGGCTAAGGCAGGATGCTTACAGTGTGGGGAACAGGATTTTGGACAGCAAGGAGTAGTTTAGAGCAAATGGTTGCTTTAACCCTACTCCCTGCACAGGACCTTTGCCAAGAGCCTTTGCTGTTCCCATGTGGTAGCTTCCAGTGTCTTTCCCCCAGATAATTAACTCTTTTGTGTCTTTCTTAGACCATTCTTTTAATAGACCTGTCTGCCCACTTTTCTTTACCTTTTTCCATAGTTGTTGCCTTTATTACACATACTAGAATTTGAAATAATTTTATTGCTTTCTTGTATTAGTCAGGATTTTCTGAAGGAACAGAACTTATAGGGCATATGCATGTATGCAATTTGTTAGATGGGCTTCCAGGATGCTGTCTGAGAAGTCCAACATTGGATGTCTCACACTGGGGAGGCCAAGAATCTAGCAGTTGTTCAGTCCATGAGGTTTGATGCCTCAGAAGCTCTGGTGCTGAAAGCCTGGAGGATTTATGGAGATCTTCTGGTCTTCAGTCTGTTGAAATCCTGCAGAAGTGGGTTCTGATGTTGGTGAAGGAACACAGCAGAAATGGATAGATGGACTTGCTAGTGACAGTGAGAACAAGGAGGCTTAAAGCAATGTTTCTTTCTTCCATGTCCTTTTATCTGGGCTGCCATTGGAAGGTGCCACCACATTGAGGGTGGTCTTTCTGCTTCAAATAGTCTGAGCAAAAGAATCCTCACCCCAGGGCCCAGAAGATTGTGTTTTAGTTGATTCCAGATGTAGTCAAATGACAACCAAAACTAGCCATCACTCTTGCATTTTGAATATGTGATATACGCACACATTGGGGGGGAGGTATGTGAGCCTATGTATATGCAGAGGCCAGAGGAAGACATGATGTCCTGTTGTCTCTCTCTCTTTTATTCTAGTAAGACAGCGTTTCTCATGAACCTGGCACTAACTTGGTGGCTAGCAAGCCTCAGTATTCTGGTCTCTGTCCCTGACAGTACTGGGGTTATGTGTGTGTATGACCATGCTTGGGTTTGTATGTGGGTGTCAAGGGGATTCAGACTCAGGTCCCCATGCTTGCACAGCAAGCATTCTCACCATTGAACCATCTCTCCAGCTCTGTTTGCTTGTATATAAATATATATGTAAAGCTGTCTTCTCAACTCAAATGTAAGCTCTGGGAAGACAGGCATCATCTCTGTATATTCATCATGAGTAGGTGGACATTCATATTGGTAGGATGTTTGGTTGATGAGCTAACAGATTATGTAATGGGCTAAAGTACTTTTTCAAATTGAGATGGCTGAGACTCTGCAATAGCATCTTAAGACCTTTTAAAAATTTAAAGGTGTGTGTGTGTGTGTGTGTGTGTGTGTGTGTGTGTGTGTGTGTTCGAGCGAACTTAGGCTTAGTGACAAGTACCTTTACCTATTGACCCATCTCTCAGGCCCCGAAGTTGAATCTGAATGCCATCTGTGAAAGCTGCATTTTTTGAGGCAATCTGAGCCCATTGCTGCATTGGCACATAGGTGCCAATAACACATAGGTGCTTAGTTGTACAATGCTGGGTGCTGACTGGGTGACTGTCCCTGCTCACTCTGATTTTCTGTAGCCCAGCATAATTGACACTAGTACCTTTTGAGAAGACCCAAACTCTCCCTCATGACTTAAGCACATGGGGCACACACTACAGGCCAAACATACAAAATGTGAGCTAGAATGATCTCAGCCAGTCAAATTGACTGTGATGAACAATGTTTGCTTTATGTTGGGGCTAGGATTTAAGTCCTGGTAGCCTTGGGTCTTGGGCCTGGCAGGAAAGTGATGTGGTAGGCAGGATTCTCCTATCACCAACATTTTGGTTAGACTGTTTTACCACAGCAATAGAAACCAAACTAGGACAGATCCTCTCTGCAGGGCCTTGCTGTAGCCCATCATTACGTCTTTCAGTCATGCCAGAATAGCCTCAACCCTCTATGGAACTTGACCAAGGGGCTAAGGAACTTGAGAGAGAGAGAGCTACATTCGTCAGGTGACTGGTGTGTTCCAGCTAGCAGGTTAGACACCTGGTGTACAATGATGAGTGTGACTTAGTCCTTTCCATCTCCTTTAGGCTGTAAGGCAGAACAGAGGATCCTGGGCTATGTAGAGTGCCATGATTCTACTTCCAGACCTATGGGTGGGGGCCTGTGTGAAGATAAGCAAGAACCTCCATGACACAGGAGGGTCAGACCCAGAAGACAGGAAAGGAGGGGGGCTGTTTGCAGTGGGGGTGGGAGTTGAGTGGCTTACTGTTGCAGGCTGGGGAGGGAAGCTGTGAGGTGGATGTTTGGGCAGAGGAGGCTGACAGGAGAGAAGTAGAGAGGAGGCCTTCACACGGGGATGGTGGCAGAGGAGATGGTTGCCCCAACTGTGTCCCATCAGGAGCCGACTCTGGCCATAAGCCAAAAGATGGGTTTAATGGCTGAGCAGTCTGGCCCAAGCCCCAGAGGGGCAGGTGGCTGTGAGGTCTGCTTTGTGGGAGGGAGGCTGTGAGGATTCTGGAGCCTGCACAGGCTGTTTCTAACACTCAGCCCACACAGCACCAGGCATACCCTTGTACACGCTCAGCCTTGCCACTTTCAGTGTGTACTCCTCAGATGGTACTGCACGGCTCTCTGCACGAGCAGCAAGGAGAGGCTCTGAGCTTATCCTGGGAGGTGCAGGGGATTGTCCGAGGTTCACCTGCCTCTTTCTGTCTCTACTCAGGGCTCTTCAAAGCTCTCTGTGCCCACCGCTCCACCAGGTGGCCAGGACAGCTGGATCGCTGTTGGCTGCTCTTGGTGTTGTCTGTCCTGCATTCAGTTTCTCCAGTTGGGCCCAGGGCTGGATTCCCAGGGTAGGAACTATCAGCTTTTAAAGTCTAGTCTCAGCAAACCTAAAAGAGTACTTGGATTTTCTAGGTCCATGCAAAACCCATGACCAGGCAAGTCGAAGACCTGCTCAGAAGCTATGAGAGGAAGCACCTGCCACTAGGCCCCCAGTTGGTGGCATTGTTTGGGGAGCTGATGAGACTTTGGTGATGTGGGGTCTTGTGGAGGAAGTGTGTCTCGGAGGGTGAGCTTTCAGAGTTTGTGGCCTCATCCCACTGGCAGTTCACTCTCTCTGCTTTCTGGGTGTGGCTGCAGATATAAGCTTTCAGCCTCCTGCTCCTGCTGCCAGCGGCCGTGCCTCTCCTGCTGTTACAGCTATCCCTCTGGAGCCATAAGCCAAAACAGCCTCTTCCTTCTGTAAAGTCCCCTTTGTTTATGGTGTTTTATCCCAGCAACCAAAAGTAACCAATACAGTTGGTGGTGACTTTATCTGGAAACAAGCCTCCACAGAACCGGGGAGCTGCAGAATTGGGGCTCAAGACCAAGCCCAGCTAATTCCAAATCCACACACTCAATTTGGGCCCTTTCCTTAAGCTCAGCATGGTATAGCCCCTTCCACATCTCACCCTAGGTCTTCTTAGAAGCATGAGAGCAGTCTAAGTACAAGTGGCTTACTGGCAAGGTCTTTCTCTCTGCTCGGACCTCTAGCTGTCCCTGCCTTTCCCACTCAGTAGTGTTTCTAGCTGCAAAGAGCTGTGATTAAAACTTGCAGCAGCAATCCCAGTACTTGGGAGGTGAAGACAAGAGGATCACAAGTTCCAGTCTAGCCTGGGCTACAGAGCAAGCAAGACCTTGTCTCAAAAATCAGCACTCACCCTTCACATGTGTACGTATGTGCACACACCCTTCACATGTGTGCATATGTGCACACATCCTTCCTCTGCCATTTGTGGTAGAACCACAGGGCCAAGTCTTCATTCCCTGTGTAGATTCCTCATACTAACTAGAGAGTGGGCCCAGCTTTGCCCAAGTAAAGGGATCATTAGTAAACCTAGGCAGGAAGAGGCTCAACGAGAGCGTGCAAGTATCTTTTTCTTTTGTAGCCCAAATGTCACATTGTTGGGAAGTCCAAGCCATCCCACAAATAACACATTTTTTTATTAATAAAATAAATATCCAGGTAAGAAATATCCAGAAAGTTTACAAGTAGTCCCAGGAGCAGGCCAGTTCTGGGCATTCCACAACCAGAGTGGGCTGAAAGACCTACCTCATCTGGGGATTGTGTTAGGCTCAGGTGCTGTTAGTAATCTTGTCTAGAATAAGTTTGGAAATACTCAGATTCAGCTGAAATCCCCCAGGGCAGCAACAGCAATGAGAGGAGGAGGAGGAGAAGGAAGAGGATGAGGAAGAAGAAGAGGAAGAGGAAGAGGAAGAGGAGGAAACAATGTTAGTTAGAAAACATTGGAGAGTTCGTTCCCTAAGTTCTTGGTTGTGTGTGAGCAAAAGTAATTACTGAATGACAGCATCATGCCTGGGCCATGAGTTTTGTACCAGACACTGCATATGTAACAAAACTATGGAGAAAAAGAACTTAATTCCTATAAAATAAGTGAAGTCACTAAAACTTCTTTCCATTCAAATCAAGATCACCAAGTGAATAAATCCCCCAAACTAAAGAATGTTCCAGATTCCAATTTCACAAATAAAGCTTAATTTGTTTTCCCAATTGTATGGGTTAATTTTTTCTAGCTGTGCTATTTATTTCTACACCTTTTCTTCTTGAATCATAAAATAAATGCCAATTTCAAAAGTTAGATGGTGAATATTCATTCCCCCCTCTAAACTGTTGTGGATAGGAGACTATCTCCTGGTTTAGAAGGGTAAAATTAAAATTCCAGTATGAAGTACACACAACAGAAAAAGAAATTGAAAAGTATCATGGTACCATCTCTTATGACTTCCCCTGTAGACCCTCCCTCCTCTAACTACCCTCCCCACAGAGACCACACTCTAATGCACTTCAGGGGTCCTGTTTTGTTTGTGTGTCTTTTGGGGTGCTGTTCTGTGGGAGCATTGTGCTCCTTGGCTCTGTCCACACCGCTTTGTCAAACGTCTGCTGCATTGACTCTAACTCTTGCAGTGTATTCCACAGAGTCTGCCCCCACCACCCCCGAATTCCCTTTTGTAATCCATGCAGTTGGCCTGAGAACCCTGGCTGTGCTCCGCAGCCTTGTACCTAACATCTGTCTCCCTGTTCCCTTACAGGCCCAACTCAGCAAATGTTCTTGCATTTTGTTCGCAGCCATGTGCAAATTCACGTGCCTTTATTGGGAGAAAAATTCAGTATGCACATGGATCTATAAAGCTGAACTTAGATTTTCTATCTCCTCTCTTCATTTCCATAATGAAAATGCCCACGAAGATCAAATTGCTAATATTGTAGCTTTGAAAACAAGCAGAGTCATTGTAGAAATCAATTGTTTCCTAATTAATTAGTATATACCCTGTGAAGGAAAAAATAAAAAGTTAAGCAATTCGTTCAAAGCAAATGAACTCTCATGGTAAAAATTCCCATGGTTTGTACTGCTAGTTTATTTACTACCCACTTTCAGCATTGCACAGATCATTTAGATAGAAAACTAATAAGGAATAAAATGAACTGCATTTTAAATTCAGTGGATTGAGCAGGTATTTATTGAACATTCCACCTAACAGCAACAGAGCACACATTCTTCTCGAGTGTGTATGGAATGTTGTCCACAGTGGATCATGTATTAGGCCACAAAGCAAGTCTTAATAAATGTAGGAAAACTAAAATTATATCAAGTATCTTTTCAGAGCATATGGTATGAAAGTGGAAATCACCAATAAAAGGGAAATATGAAATTTAATAAAATTAACCAACATGTTTCTGAACAACTGGTATGACAAAGAGGAAATTGGAAAATAAATTTGGAAAATGTCTTAGTCCAGATGTGATGGCACACACACACACTTATAATCCTAGTATGCCAGAAACAGAGGCTGAAAGATTATGAGTTTGAAGCCATGCTGCCTGGCAAAACAAGAACTCATCTCAAAACAAAACAAAGCAACAACAAAGACCAAAAACCAAAACCAAAAACAAAACCCATATTAAATTTTAAACAAAGATGGAAATACAACTTACATAATAGCAAGAAGAGGAGATATTGCAGTCACAGAAATATAAAGAATTGTAAGAGACCACTGTGAACAATTATATACCTAGAATTGTAAGAGACCACTACTCAGAATGGCAGGAATCCCTAGCTCATGCAGTCTACCAAGACTAAATCAGGAGGAAATAGAAACGGTGAACAAACCAATAATTAGTAAGGACAAAAAAGGACAACACACAGAAACCTAAGGCCAGCATCTCTGATATAAATGAACAAATTCTCCATAAAACACTAGCAAACTGAATTCAACTTCCTCTTAAAAAAGCCACTCACCATGATCAAATGGGATTTATCCCAGGGATAGGAAGAGTATGCATACATGATGGATAAATGTGGCAATGATAATAGCAAAAAAAAAAGGTCAAAATTCACATTGTTATTTCAAAAGTTGCATAAAACAGGTTTGACAAAATTGACATTAGTTCCTGACAAAAACTCTCTCAACAAGCAAGCAGGCCGAGGATGTGACTTAGTAGAATGTCTGCCTAGCTTATACAGAGCCTGGAGTTCCATCCCAGTGATGGTGAGAAGGTAAAGCAGAGCAGCCATTTGGGAACTAGTGAGAAAGGATCTTATTAACTAAAGGTGGAAGTGTTGTGGGACTTAGAAGTTCAGCTTCTGATGATGGTTACCAGGAACTGAAACGGGTACGCTGGAGGGATAGCTGCATTCCCGTGTTCATCTCAGCACTGTTCGTAAGAGCCAAGGTAAGAAAACACCGTGTGAGTGTCTAACAGTGTTCAAATGGATAGTGCAAATGTGGTTTAAAAAAATACAGGAAGGCACGACGCAGTCTTGAAAAGGAAGGGCATTCTGCTGTTTATGGTAACATGAGTGAAGGGGAAAGATGTGCTAAGTGGGATACCCCTGGTGCAGGAAGACAAATGCTATGTGATGTCACGTGGGGAACCTAAAAAATCCAGCCTCATAGAAACAGATAGTAGAGTGTGTGTGTAGGGAGGAGGAGGGATGGGGAGAAGGAAATGATTATCAAAGGGAGCAAATTTTCAATATGAAGAGAGAAATAAGTTTGAGGAGTATCTTGCAGTGCCTGGTGAATGCAATTAACATGGTGTGTTGTGTATTTCAAAATTGCTAAAAGATGACTAGATTTTTTTTTTTAACATCCTCACCACAGAAAAGGATAAATTGGTAAGGTAATTGATGTGTTAATTAGCTTGTTTGAATCTTTTTTTTTTTTACAACTGATAAAAACATTACATTGTATTCCACAGATATGCATAATTATTGTCAATTATAAAACAAATTAATTTAAGAATCAGGCACTTTATATCTATAAACTCGTCATACAAAAGACTTAAAGGTAAAATAAAACTGGGAAAATGTTTATAGTCGACACGGCAAGTTATTAGAAAGTGTGTGTGATTAAGACTTGCCACAGATCAACACCGATAAAGCTGAAGCTGGCCTGGGGAGCTGGCTCAGTGTGATGGGTAGAGAATTTGCTGTGCAAGCATGAGGACCTTTGGACGTCAGCACCCATGTAAAAAAGCCTGGCATGGTGGTCTGCACTTGAGGGGGGGGGTCTCTGGATCTCACTGGCCGGCTAGGTCAGCCTAATTGACCAAACCCAGGTGAGAGATCCTATCTCAAAAACACAGAGTGGGCAGTTCATTTGGAATGACCTCTGGCCTCCACAAGCATGTGTGCAAACACTCACACGCACCTGAACTTACACTAACATGTCCCCTCTCATAAAAGGTGAAACCCACAATGCTAGAAAAGGCATTGTCAGAAGGATGCTGCCAGCCACCTGTGCTGGCTTGATTTCAGCTCCTACAGGGTCAGCACTTGGAGTGTTAGATCTTTAATCATTTCAAATAGGGCTTTGTCTTGTCTAAGCACAGCTACTCTGCTGATACTTCTGCCTGTGGATACACAGGCTGGGATGGTGTTCTGAATGACATGACCTCACCAGGAGGGCCCTATGTCATGGGACAGCGTGATGCTATTCTTGCTTGTCAACTTGACTACATCTAGTATGATTACAGCGCTGCAGCTGGATACATCTGCAAGGGATTTTTCTTCACTGAATTATCTGAGGTGTGAAGACCCACCCTAAATCTGGATCTTTTGGGAAGATCCACCTTAAACCTGGGCTACACCTTCTGGTGGCAGCCTCTAGAATATTCTTGTGATAAACAGGCAAAACCTTTCGGGATGTGTTATTAGACCGCTAGCTTCCACAAACCAAAGGCTACGAGTACATCTAGATACCAGCTGAAGCCTATGCCGAGATTTTCCTGCTGTGCTATAACACACCTACGTGATGTTTCCACCAGTGTGCTTGAAAAGTGGATTGATTTATGATATTCTTTGTTTTATTACTCTAAAAACTTCACGAGGGTCTTGGAGGTGGCTCTGCCCTGCCTGGTGACCCGAGTGCCTTCACTGGGACCCACCGTGGTGGGAAAAGGGAATCAAATGCAAGTTGTCCTCTGACCTCCATCTGTGTGTCAAAGCATAGCATGGGTGCTCCCTACATGTATATACAGTAAATAAATGTAATAAAAATGTAAGAAAACTTAATGGAATGGCTGCCACATTGAAACATGGAATTTTGGTTGACCTGAATCTGTGCTCCTGGGTCCATGGTCACCAAAATTTGGCTTGAGACTAAACTGTTCCCTAACCCCTTGAGGTGAGAACTGTGTTTTTACATGACGCAGGGAAGACACCACAGTGGCTCTGTTTCGTTTTTGTTTTTCTGACTCTGAGTCTGTCTGGCTAATTCAAGTCTAAATTCTCCAATCACACTCCACTTGCCTCATAGTTGAAAGTGATATCTTGTCAGATTTTCCTCCTACAGGTCAACACTGCCATTTCCCATGCTTTGAAGCTGAACACCTGGGTCCTGTTCCCATCTCTGCCACCAACTCTATGATCTTGGACCTGTAGCCTTTGCTTCAGGTGGTGTGAGTCACTGGAGGGAAGTGATGAGTGTAGTTCCCTGGATTTCCCTACAGCTCACAGTGACTCTCCCTTGCCCCACCCCACCCCTCCCACCAGTCTTTAGGGAGGGCAGTGGGGAATTGCCCTCCCCCAAGTCCTTAGGGAGGGCAGTAGGGAATTGCCCATCTCCCAAGTCCTTAGTGGGGGCAGTAAGAAATTGCTCTCCCCCAAGTCCTTAGGGAAGACAGTGGGGAATTGCCCTCCTCCCGGTCCTTAGGGAGGGCAGCTGGGAAAGAATAGGTCAAGCTATGTTTCCAGGTCCATCTGCATCCTCATTCATGGCTGTTGGGGCCTCATGGGCACACACCATGTTTTACAACCTGATAAAACATAATGTGTTGTGCCTACCATGTAGGAACCTGAGTTTGACCCCCACAACCCATATGGAGAAAGCCACCTGTGGTGGCACACATTTGTAATCCCAATAGTGTGGGGTGGCTAAGGCAAACAGATTTTTGGAGCTCACTGGCCGGCAGGCTTAGCCTAGTCTAAGAATTATAGGTCAGTGAGAGACCCTGTATTAAAAAAAAAAAAAAAAAAACTGGATGGTACCTGAACAACACTTAAAGTTATCCTCTGGCCTACACACATGATTACATGCCCCACCCCCCACATGTGCAATCCCCAACGTGAGCAACACACACATACACACACACACACACACACACACACACACACACACACACTCCGTATGAAGAATATGGCTTCCCACACTCAATTGCAGTCCCAGCCAAATCATCACCAAGTGGATTAGAATAACACCAACTTTTGCTACCATGGCAACTGCTGTTGGTTGCGCAACTGCTGACTTTTGAAGCTACTTAAAAATGTGCAAACCGTTTTGCATAAAGTGGCTTTACATCACTGAGAGCAGTGGTTTCCATTTCCTCTCAAGACTTCTCCTTAAGAAAATTTACCTCTTTTCTCCCTTAGAAACATTTCATAATTTCTATTTTCAAAGGATTATTTAAAAATAAAGTTCACCAAATTAGTTTCCTTATGCTCATGGAGGAGCAAATATAAATTAAAAATGAGAAACTTAATTCTTTCAGTTGAAATGAGAGACTTCTGGGGACCTTCCTTCAGAGTGTTAGAAACCATGGACTTTCAGATCTGTTTTTTTGACATGCCCATGAATCTTTTAAAAACAAAAATACGCCGGCTCTGTGACCCAAAGACCCAGGAATGTTTCCCTTAAGGATTGGGGGTCATCACTTTGAAATGCAGTTATCCAATAAGACAGTGTCCTAGAGGAGCCACCAATTCCTAAATTCCCACCTTGCCTCACAGGCTTGATGACTTCAGTTTGAATCCTCAGGAGCATCGCTGGAAATTGGGAAGACAACAGAGACCCTGACTCAAACAAACTGGAAGGTGAGTGGCATCCAAGGTTGTCCTCTGATGCTGTGTAGTACAGGTGTGCCCATAATCACACACACACACACACACACACACACACACACACACACACACACACACACACAACACA